>NC_056737.1:272647264-272667264 GCF_019279795.1 Protopterus annectens
CTGGCTGACTTACTGCCCCACCCCCACCCCTCCTAGACATGCAGATAACTACTGCTACAGTCTCCCGGTTCAGTGCTACAAACAAAAAAGAAAAATAAGTTTTCCCTCTACAACTGGCTGACTTACCCCCCCCCCCCAGACATGCGGACAACTACTGCTACCGGCTCCTGGTTCAGTGCTACAAACAAAAAAGAAAAATAAATGCATGTGACATATCTGTTATACTGCTAATTAAGTGTAGTGTGCACTCGATCGGGCCAGCACTGATTTATCCTTAATTCTTTCCTCTTAAATCCGCCCCCTCCACTCCCATAACCTTTCCTTACCAGAAATCCCTGCTAAAAAAATAAAGTACGATACAATTCATTATTAGCTGGATAATTACTTGCCTTGGTGAGCCATAACTTGGGGGTTTAGTCCGCACTCCGCCCGTGCTCTGCATGGGCTCACTTTGCGCCCACCCTGCCCCCAAATCCCACCCACCCTTGCTTACATCTACATTTATTCTTAGCCATAGCCCCACCCGTAGCCATCAACCAATCAAGTAATAGTTAGAGGTCCCACCCTTTATCACACAATACCCACCTACTTCCTTACACACTTTTCACCTGACAAACACTACCTAAGATTATTGTACTCCTTACCTGCACACCTCACATCCTACCAAGACTCCACAATAATCGCACCCAGCCACCATCACTGCACCCTCACTCCAACCCCCTTCCAACACCTATACACGAACTACATTTCCCCTACCATAAAACTCTCAATGCCAATGCACTCGCTCACAACTTTTAAACAAAAAGTATCCCTAAAATATGACAGGATATTTACTAACTTTATAAAACTAATGCTCATTACCCTGTAAAATTACCCTCAGTGGAGATGTCCATCCAAACCATGGCCCCACCATCACCAAACCCACCCCCAACACTACCCCCAAAAAACTGCCCCATCTCACTGTTAACTTCTAACAAAAAGCTATCTGACCTCCTTATGTGTCTAAACGTCAGAGGCATAACTAATAAAACCCAAGACCTACATGCCAACATAACCTTATACTCCCCTGATATTCTCATCCTAACCGAAACCTGGCTCAAACCACACATCAAAAATGAGGAAATACTCCTTACTGGCTACAACATCCTCTCTGTTGACAGACTATCCATGAAAGGAGGTGGAGTTGCACTAATGTTTAAACACCACATCAACATCCAAATTCTCAATAAATCTGCCCCCCCAGATTTTGAACGAAGAAATCCTTTATGCCAATCTTGAACTAAATCCAAATAAAACCATCAACATCCTAGGATGCTACTTCCCACCTGGTCAAAACATACCTCCCCTAGAAAATCTCTTGAACTGGGTCCAACCATTCTCTACCCCATGAAACCATAATCCTCGTCGACTTTAATATAAACTGGCTATCTTGTAGTAACAATCACCAGTCCACCCCATAAACCTACATGGTTTCTCTCAAGTAATACAATCATCTCCCCGTATAAATAAAAATCCTGGCAATCGTACCATTCTCGACTGGATACTAGTCAACAAAAATCCTCACTCTTACATAGCTGGCTGTCTACCTGACAGCCTCAGTGATCATTCCCCAACATTCATCATAAGAGACAACTTAACTTAACCAGTGTTAAGTCCATCATCCATACACAAATCTGAAACGAGACAAACTTCAACCCTCACTGCTTTATCTCATCCCTTCAAAAATGTAACTGGGCTCCGCTAAAATACCTCAATCTAGACAAAGCCATCCATTTTTCAATAGCACCTTCCTCAACTTCCATGCCCCCATAAGAAATGCTAGAGCCAGAACTTCCCCTGGCTACAACAAAAGGACCAGGGTACTAATGAAACAAAGCAGTAATACTTGGGAACACTGGCGCCTAACAACCCCCCCCCCTCCTCTAGGCAATTTTTCCTAGAGCTGTGCAATATGGCCAAAAAGCAAATAAAAATTGATAAAACCCTATACTAACAGTCCACCCTAAATTCCTCCCACCACAACCACAAGTAGTTCTGTTCCACAGTAAACTCCATCCTTCACCCAGGTAAAATAGACACCCCTCCTCCAGCAGTATTGTGGACTTGTTCAATAAACACTTCACTGAAACCATCCTAACTTCAAATGAACAGCACAGCCCTTCACCCCCCCATACCCAAACCAAATACTCTGTCTTCTGCTTTTTCCTTCACCTCATTACCCACCTCATATTTCAAGAGACTTCTGCCAAAGCTTAAGCCCACAAAACTAACAGCTGACAGCCCACAAAACTAGCAGTTGACAAACTCCCTGCAGAATACCTAAATATAGCAGCTGATGCCCTAGCATATCCATTTTCCATCTTAATTAATCATTCCATGTCAGAAAGCTGTGTCCCCACAGTATGGAAAATATCACGTCATTCCTGTCCATAAAGGCGGCTTCTCTACTGAACTTTCCAATTACCGTCCCATCACCATCCTCTCTCCACTTTCCCAGATACTCGAGAAATGCATAAACTCTCAAGTCTTAAACTATCTCCTAGCTAAAAACTTCCTTTCCAGCACCCAACATGGCTTCAGACCATACCACAGCACAGCTACCACTCTGCTCTCTTTCACAAACACTGTCCATCATAAAAACAATGGCGTGTTCTCCACTGCTGCATTTCTGGACCTATCAAAGGCTTTTGACATGGTCTCACACGAAATAATAATCTCTGTCCTCTCTAACCTATCCTTTTCCCAAGCAGCCACTAACTTGTTCCACAGTTATCAAACTGCTCGCCAACAGTCTGTTGCTTGGAAAGACCACCTATCTCCTCGACTTCCTGTTACACTGTGTCCCCTAAGGCTCCATCCTTGGCCCCCTACTTTTCTCCCTATTTACAAGTAACCTACATACCGTCACTATGCATGCTATGCTCATACAGTATGCAGATGACTCCACCTCCATCTGCTCTGCCCCAACTATACCAGAACTCCAAAAGATCACACAGGAATCATTCTCATCTGTTGAAAGCTGGCTATCCAATGCTCAACTGCTCCTCATTCCCAGCAAAACTAAACTACTTATCTTCCTTCCCTCCAAACGTATCCAAATTCCCCATTTTTAATATTCTAGCCAAAGACAAAACCATCATCTCCCAGGTAGATCACACCAAACTACTTGGTGTGGAGACTGACAGTCTCAGATTTGGCACCTACGTATCTTTTACCTTAAAGTACACAGAAAGCTAGTCACACTGTGTAGAAACAAACATTACTTCACCAAGGCAGCCAGAATTTCTGTTGCAAATTCCCAACTAATCTTCACCTTACTCTACACCTCTTCTTTACTTACCAACGTTAGACAGACAGACCAGACCTAAACAAGCTTGAAGCTTGCTACAATAAAATTGCAAAGTTTGTCACCGGAGCATCCTATCGCTGCTACCACTGCATCTCCCTTAGGGAACTTAATTGGCTTGAACTCCCTCAACTTCTTCACCTGAATTAACTCTCACTAGTCCACAATCTAGTAAACCATCTTCTTAAAATCCCATCCCTTCAAAACCTCCTCCAACCCTACAGCTACGCTAGACCTCTTTGTTCCAGCAGCAAAAAATCTACTTATCTCCAAAGCCAAAAACTCAGCAGGTGATGCTGTATTCGCCTGCTCCATATCCAGACTGTGGAACACCCCCCCCCCCATAACCACACTCATTCCTAGCAATCAATTCAAGACCACACTTGCATCTCACCTAAAAATACGCTGCCTATGTCCTTATTCCAAACCCGACTAATTCCTCATTTTACTTTTCACCCCCCCGCTGAAATTCTTTTCCTCAACATGTTTATGTGACAGAGGTCCTACTAGCCTGGTACAAAATATAACTGATATTACCATTTCTTGTCAACATAAATCCCAGCCTGACCCCAGATCTCTAGCCAGATAATCCTAAATCTGTTATTTCTATGTAACTCCAACATTGTTTCTTTATATTGTATAGTCAATTAATGTAAATAATTGTTCTGTATATTGTGCTTCTTCATTACTGTAATCCTACTCTTGTACTATGCTTTTCTGACTGCTGTGTGGAGCATTTCTCCCTGGGCCTCTGTTGAAAAAAGACCTGTGTCCAGTCGGAATTTCCCAGTAAACAAAAATAAACATCCTCCAATGCTTGTTCTAATTATTATTTTTTTTTTTGTTATGTCTTTTCTTCATACTGTCTGATGATCATCAGCTTCCTCCAGTCAGCCCATGTGTTCCCCATAAGGTAAGAGTCAGTTGTGGAGACCAGTCGTCAGGATTTTGTAGGCCCAGCCTCCTCTCCTTGGTGACTGACATGAGCATCCACATCACTGCAAGGACGTACTGTACTCTCTTTTTCTAAATTAATTCGCCCACCTTTATACAAATGAGGGCTGTCAGAAGCTCGTTAAGCCTTGTCAGTGTCTCTGGTTACAGCTGTTTCATTTGCAAGCTTCTGTGTACATGCAGTGAAATGATTGTTCCATCAGTCCCTCCCTCCCAAGTGGGTGAGGTAGCATTTGCCACTATTTTTACCCTTTCCTGCCAGATTTTCTAGTGCTCAAGTTTGGTCATCATGGTCCTAGTTATGGCTTTATCAATTTGTTACTGAGCCAAGCTACCTTTGGTTCCAGTTTTGACATCTATTTCATTATTATAACTTTCTCAGCCACTGTTAATGGTGACAAAAATGCCCACTCATGAATTCTGACTGTGAGGGGAAAATGTAGCTTGGGATTTTGAACTTTCACCTAAATCTAAAAGTTAAATGTTTAGAATGAGTGGCTGTTGTTTTGAAGCTGTCTGGCATGTTGTGATTTTTGTTTTGTCTTTAATAAAAGAAAATTTACTGAACGAAATGTACCCAATAAAGTCTGTCCTTCTACACATGATGTGATTTAATCAGCTGCACATGGAAGCATTGCTGTTAAACCACCTTTTCTCTCTACCTCAGTTTCTGCTTCAAGGAGACATAGTATATATTATTTTAATAGAGGTTAATAAAATAAGTAGCCAGCTTGCAGATTTGGCAGAGAAATCAGAAGAAAAACTGTCTTATTACTTCATCCAAATTAAACAATACTTTACTAAGCTTAAACAGACTTGCAGCCACTGAAATGAAGCTGGAGCAAATTTAATCTAAGTACCAAGAAATGAGACAGAGCTTCAGGAAAAAATAGTCACTTGACTGGTATCCAAAGGAGTAGTGACTGACTCCTACTGCATGAAGAATGATTGCTGAATGGTCCTGTGTTTTGCAGTTGGACTACTGTGGAACATGAAACCTATCCCAAGACCAGTTTTGACCACTTTTGCTTTTAACATGCAAAAGGAATAGGTAGTGTCAGCTATGCAAACCTCTGACAAGATTACGAGGGTGGGAACTCTGGTTATTTGTGATGAAGATTTCTGTGCAGCAACAATGAAATGAGTGCATGCTTTCTAGTCGTAGTTGAAGTTTAATTTTAAGTTGCCTTATCCAACTTTAATGAAAGTTGCTTTGCCTTGGAGGTTCATTTAAACTTACAGCCCCAGAAGAAGCCTTGTTTCAACTCAAGCCCTCCCTTGGAGGGTGCTATCATGTCCCACAGCAAACACAGATGCAACCACCAGTGCAGAATAAAGACAAGGGGGCTTCCTGCAAGATGACTGCAGTCTGATCAAGAGGTTAATTAGAGATGTCCCATTGTGAAAGCCAGCAAAAGGCAGTTAGTATAATAAAATGAATAAGAAAAGGAGAGAAAGCAGTGGTGGTGAAGAACCTTGCAGCTCTTCAGAAAAAGCATTTCCAGTTTCAGCCTCAATACAGATGACTTCCAGTAATGTACAAAATAAATCCAATGCATTTGAGGTGTTTAAAATAAGTGAAACAATGGAGAAATGCATACATACAAACGACAAAAGGCTGGAAAGAAAAGAAGCTTTAAGTAACAATTTAGATGAGTTTATTTAACTGCAACAGTCTGAGGCTGAAATGACAAAGACTGGCTGAATATGAGGCTTCTTAAAAAGAATTGCCTCAAAAAATAGAGATAGACGACAGAGCTTTCAGAGAAAAAAGAGATTTGCTGCTGTACCAGTGAAACTGAAAATAAACACATTTATTAATTTTATGAACGTACAAATAAGCAACATAACTAGTATTCCACATGAGGATTTGTTAATTGAAAGGCACACGGTGGCTTTGCTCCAAATTTGTCCAAGACCTCTACCTGTAAAGATGCAGTCGTAGTAGAAGGAGCTTTTTCTGACAAAACTGAGGCAGAAGGGCGAAGGATTTTCATTTGGGATCACCAGAGTGTCCAAGGATAAAAAGTATTCACTGTACTTTAGGCAAAACAGAAGTGGGTTTATCCCTGCAGTTGAAGGTTTTCTAGAGGTAGGAATGATATTTCAAGTTGCTGTGTTCAGGATATTTTTTCCAGAGTGACCAAAGACATTTTTGGATACAGAACAGCTGAAGGAGGAAAGAAAGGTTTACCCAGCAAAAGTGAGCTAGCAAGTGGTAGAGGGTTCTATTTTTCATTCCTTTGGCATTGGTACAGCACATAGACTGAACTTGCCAGTAAAACCTTTTTCTTTGTTAGAAAGGAAAAATGATCGAGCAACAGAAAAAAGCTGGAAGCCGACGAGAAAAATCAGGATTCACTTGGACTTGAACCAGAGATCAGTGCTGCATGGTTGAGATGATGAAGAAAGCCAGCAATAAAAGTAGTCGAAAATTTCTGTGCAACTAGTCTGACCTACAATTGTTGCTTACATTTTTTTATTTGAAATATTTTATATTTCACTCTGGCTGAGCCTGAAATCGGTCAATATTAGCTAGTGCATTACCCCAGTAAACAATTCTAAATAAACGGATGTACTGTAAAGTGTATTTCAGTAAGATGCAGTTTGCACATGAGAACTGTGCTTCTGCAGGAAGTGGAGTTAAAACAACTGGAAGTTTGTGTACTGTGTTAAGCTGGTAGAAGGATTGTACAGTATGCTTTGTAATTAACATTTAGAAGGATAATGAAGGAACTGAAGACGTAAACGTAAAGTTTTTTTTCTTGGTAATAGGTCTGATTTTTTGATGTCAAGTGCATGTTGCACTGTAAATAAGCTCTGTACATTATGCAGAGGAACTTTAAATGTGAGTTGGGGGAGCCTTATCAGTGACTGACAATGATGACGCTGAAGTAGGAAAGTATTTTTGCTCCAACTGGACTGTATCTGAGTTTGTATTGTAACAAGATAAAGGCAGGAAATAAGCAGTATAATGGGATATTGGGCTACTAAGGGGAAGAGGTTAAAGTAAACTCATCTTGTATGTATATCAAATTAGTGTGGTTCAAAACAAATGTCAAAGCACAAGGCACAGCAACACAGAGAACAAGCTGTACAAACGATCCGGCCACACGATAAAGCTGATTTATTAAACTAACGTCAGTACAAATACGTTTTTGTCTATCCAAAAACTTCATCAGCCATTACAAGGAATAATCCACTAATTTCCATTAAATGCCATCCCCTAAACTGTCAACCAATCGCATTTTTAATACAATTAATGACATTTTAAAACCATTTAAAAAGCATTAAAAACTTATAGACTTTTAACCTATAAATACTTAAAACTTTTGTAAAAGGCAATAATAAACTTCCAATAAATACATATAATTTATTACATGTATAATTATAAAAAAATAATGTAAAATGTAAATATACAAACACCATTCTACTGTTGTCTTTCGGCTTTTCCCGGTTAGGGGTCGCCACAGTGGAACTCCGGTCCGCTAATGATTGGCAGTAGATTTTTACGTGCTGGCTTGCCGGGCCTAACGTACAACCTTCAACGAAGGAACGCCCATTCACGCATGTCGTCACACAGAAGACGCTCTAACTGAGAATCAAACGGGCAACGTCTAACTGTGAGCCAACAACGCTACCGCAGCACCACCACCGCAGTAAACACCATTCTACAGTAAAATTAGTAAATCAAATACTCCATCTAGTGGCCAAAGTGAATATAGCTTTTAAGTCTAGCTATAGTTTAGCTGCTCTGAGCTTCAGTACAGGGGCCAGGGAAATAAAATCATTTAATCCATATTTCTTGTTCGCATCGAGTTTGAGTTGCCAAAACAACTCCTGATATTCAGTAGTTGTCTCCCATGGTCCCCCACATGGATCCACTTCTACTTTTTCTACCACAAAAGAATGAAATTTTGCTGAAGGACAAGAGGTAATGTGTCTAAACAAAGCATTATTCTCATCTTTGTTTTTGACATCATTCATGTGCTCATATATGCGTCTTTTAAACTTCCTAGTAGTTTTTCCAACGTAAAAGGCTGCGCATGTATCGCACATTGCAATATATACCACCCCTACAGTTTCACAATTACAATATGTATTTGTCTCTATTTCTTTCTCTCTTCTGGATAGAAATAATGATTGCCCTTGAAAGAACATTGTGAGCATCTCCCACATTTAAATGTTCCCACTCTCTTAGCAACATTTCTTTTCTTTTTGCTCTCCAGGACTTCCTTAATGTTTCTACCTTTCCTGTAGGTGAATCTTAAAAGGTTCATCAAAAATGTTAGTCAAATCTGAAAAATTACTAAATTTGTTCCAGTTGGTACTCACTACGTTTTTGATCAAAGTAGATTCAGTACTAAAATTCAGAATGAAATTACTACTCCAATTAGTATCAGTCTGATCTACCCTGAACTTTCTTAACTCAGAGGTTAAGGGCTTCCCTAATATTAGGGCAAATTTGTTGTTTCTATCTTTTTTTTTTTTTTTTTCAATAATAATTCTTTATTTTTTTTTCCAAATGTTAATACAATACTACAACATATTTACAATATATACATGAATGCTTCCAACAGTTGCATAGAGTCATTATACATAAATATATACTTCTAAATAGGTATTACAGAAAAAAAGTAAAAATCTAGTATCAATATAAGGCTTATCTATAGAAAACTCCATAATTAGTCTGTACTTCCCGGAGAAAAGTGGATTGGAACCTTAAGCTAAGACAATGTTAAAGATTTGCTCCCATATTTTTGTATTATTTACACTTTTCTTATGATCATTAATTAGTAATTTGTGTGCTAAGATATGTTTTATCGCTACACTCTTAAAGTTTTCCCATGAAGTCTGGGATGGATTCAACCAATTTGTCGCTATATACAGCTTCATTAACAAAAAAATATTTACGAGTATGATCCTTTGGGATCTATCCAAATTAATTTGCGGAATATGCAGAATCATAAACTCCCAAGAAAGTGTAGACTGATATCCCATTTTTTGTAGTTGGAATTTCAAAGAATTCCAGAGTTTAAAAATACATTTACAACTCCAGAACATGTGTAAAAGGTCAGCCGTTTGATCTGTACAATATGGGCATTTGGGTGAATTTTTTGAGTTAAATTTATGTAAAGTGAGACGCGTATAAATACGCATTATTAAATATCAACTGAGTAAATAATAACTTTTGAAGGGACACTGATTTTAAGGTTAAATTAATTGCTTTCACTATTTTACTATCTTCAATCGTTAACAATTTCTCCTTCCAGTATTTGGATAAAAGTATTTGGTTATTGTATTTCACATCTTTCATCAAACTATATGAGGCTGTTATATATTTACATTCCTGTGTTAGAGTTTGCCATAAGTTTAGGCAAATGTTTAAATCTTCTTCTTTAATTTTGAAATTCCTATTACTAAAATAGCTTATTGATAAGTCCTTTAACTGTCTTATTATAATTAAATACGAGTTAGGGAGATCCATCTCTTTTAGCATGTCATGTATTGAGATACAGAGAAAGGGATATAAATCAAGTATGGTTAAGTCACTTATAAGTGGGAATTTCTTAAGGTCTGTCAACTGATTACCAATTTTCAAATTCGGGTTCTTATGAAATGGTTGAAAAATCATCATATATTGTAAGAGATTTAGTGAGTTAAACAGACTTTGTACTGATATTATATATATTCTGATATGTTCCATCAAAGCGTACATTTTAAGGGTATCTTTATTTAAAAAAGGTAATGCCTTACAATTAATACCCAGTCCAACAACATGTTTATGATTCAGAATCAACCACTTAGGAGCCCATTTCAAATTAAACCTATCAAAGTTAACTACTCTTAGAATTCTATTAGCATTTATTATTAAATAATATGTTTCAAAATTCGGTAGTTCTAACCCACCCCTGTTTTTCGGAGTCATCAGTTTGTCATAAGATATCCTAACTTTTCTAGGTTCCCATACAAATCTAGCTAATTCTGTATGAAGTTGTTTGAAGAATTTCCTAGAAATTTGAACTTGAGTAGCTCTAAAGATATATAATATTCTGGGAAGTATGTTCATTTTAATAATTGAGGTCTTTGCCATTATTGGTAATTTCAGATTATTCCATCTTTTTAAATCAGAGACCATCTGCTCCCAAATTAACTTAACATTATTTACGTAAAAGTCTCTGTTATCTGTTGAAAAAACAACCCCTAAATATTTTATTTTTTCTTCGGATTTTACCTGACCTACCAATGGTAAAAGCGAGAAGGGTGTAGGCGTCTTTAACGGGAATATCTTGGTTTTTTTTTATTTATTTTGTAGTTAGATTATTTGCAAAGTCTTCCACAGCTTTTAATATTTTCTTAATATCTGAGACAGGTGTTGTGCAGTAAATATTCAGATCGTCCGCAGAAGCAGCCATGGAAATTTTCGTACCATAAATTATTGGAGCATTGTGATAAATATTTTGTTTGATATGTATGTTGTTTCTATCTTTATTTCTTCCGTAATCCCCTCTATAAAGGAGATGGGATATTCTCTTTCCAAGAACATTTGTCTCAATTTTCTACTTTCTAAATCGAAGTCCTTGTCATCAGATGTCATCCTACTACTCCTAATGACTTGCCCCCTCACTATTCCTGTCTTTTGAGAAACGGGGTGGGCACTTGTATAGTGGAGATAGGAGTTAGAAAATGTACTTTTCCTGAAGATGTTGGACTTAAAATACTTGGTCTCCACTATTTTTTCTAATGAGACATCTAAAAACTCAAGTCTTTCGAAATGTTATGGGAAAATTTTAAAAATTTGGTAGTATTATTGATATAGTTAATAAACTCCAGTAGATTTTCCTTAGGTCCCACCCAAAAAATACATATATCCAAATATCGACGATAATTCAGTATTGACTGTATTGGGAATTTAGTATGCATTTATCTTCCCAGGTAGAAAGCATCAGGCTGGTGTACATGGGATCACAACTTGCTCCCATTGCTATGCCACTAGTCTGTTTTAAGAAATCTCCGTCATAAAATAGAAAATTATTTCTGAGTACTAGTTCCATCAACTCTAAATAAAGACGGACTTTCTCGTGCTGAATATTGCCCTTAAACCTTAGCTTCCTCATACCATTCGACCCCTATGGTATGAGGTATCGCATTGAATAAATCATGAATGTCCAAGGTGACAATAAGTTCTTCATGAAATAACACTTCTCAAAAAATCCCAGGAATCTTTCAGGATCCCCTCCCTCTCTGTCCAAACTTTGTTTAGCTCCTCATCTAAATATTTAGCAAGAGGGTGTGTTTTGGAAAATCTAGCTGCCACAGTGGGCCTGAGGGGTGGATCCTCGACATTTTTGTGAACTTTGTGCATCCCAAAAATAGATGGTAGCTTGGGTTTGTCTATAGTCAGATATTGAAATATTTCTGGAGTTTTGTAGTACCTTCATTTAGAGTTTCTACCAACATGAAATCTGTCTTACGATATGCTGCACTGATTTCGTTCCTGGAAACCCTAACACATCTATCCATGTCATTGAGCATATCTAACATTTTTGCAGAGTATATGATGTCATCCATAAGCACCACCCCTCCCCCTTTGTCTGGCTTCATAACTCTTAAATAATGATTTTCTCTGAGTGAAACTAATAACTGATTTTATTCTTTAGTGAGGTTAAAGATTTTTCTTCCTTCCTTATAACTAGATCTGATCTCTTCTACCTGTATTTCAAAATTCTTTAGTTGTGGTTGGAGGGTTGTAAATACTTTTCTTCCTAACAGGTGTAATGGTATTGGAATTATGTCTTGTTCCATTATTAAATATTAGTTCAAGGATCTTTTTACGCACAAACATTTTTAAATCAGTCAGAGTCTGTGAAATCTTGCTAGATGAAGTTGGAACAAATTTTAGGCCTTTGCTAAGTAATTTAAAATGGTTCGGGCTGACTTCCTCAGCACTATAATTATAAATACTAAAATTATGAAAAATGTGTTTGTTCCCTATAGCTTAAATTCTATTACTATCCTGGTTAGATGTATAACCCAGGGGCCCACTCCTGTCTGGGCTTAGTAATTATTCCCATTTGGGTAACCTCCTCAATAGTTATGATAATAATTAATTGGTCCTTGCCTCTTAGTTCTCTCGGATCATCTGAAATCAGGAAAATCATCCAAATTATCCAGATCATAACCTTCTCCATGACTACTAAGGTTTCCCCTAGTGTCCTCGTGATATCCCATGGAATCTAAATTGGCTGAAAAAAATCTGTCTCCAGTAGAGGCGTCAGTGTTCTGATGATTCCTAAATGCATCCTTTTTTGGTTTAGGATAACATATCTTGTCCCTATATTCAATAATGTCCCTATCTAATTTTTTGCATTTCCTTAAGTAAATCAGTTTACACTTATCCTCAATTTTGTCCTTCATATTAAAATACTTAGCATTTTCCTCTTCAACAGTGAACCTTAAATCATTGATAAATTGTTCACTTCTTTAATTGCTGTCAATAATTTCCCTGATGTTCTTCATGTTTCACTGTTGCAGTCATTACATTTGGGTAATCTGCTGGCAGGTTGCCCTCAGTCGGCCTGATTAACAAAGTCTTGGGTCCTGCATCGGTTGCTGTCTCCTCCTTCCATGACGTCAGGTCGTCAGGGGTATAAAACATGCAGCCGACACTATTACATCAGTCTTTCTTGCTGTGCGGTCCCCAAAGCAGAAGCAGTTCGCAAGTGCCAGTCGGTCAACTCCTGAAATTTTCGTTTTCGAGTTTCAGTACCGAAGTCTTCAACTAAAAGCAAAGTACTCCATTGGGGAAACTTTTTCTTGCTCCTTACCGATGTCAGTAAACGTTAATAATTGCATTACTTGTGGGAAGCAAATACCTCATAAGGATTTTCATTTGTACTGTATTCCTTGCCTAGGGCCCTGATCATAACATACCTTGCTGTCGGTTTTGTGCTAGATTTAATCAATGCACTATTAAACGTCGATATATTTTTGCTTCTAAATATTTTGGTTCACGATTTAACTATCCAGAAATGACGTTGATTAGCAATCCGACTACCGGAATACCTAAAAAACGCAAAGAAAAAGACAGAGACAAACTGTTGAGGTCCAAAACTGACGACAACACTTCTCCTAAACCAGTCGCTAGTTCGCCGGTACTCAGGTGCTTTCGCAGCCCCTGATACTCGCTACTTTTGATTTGCAGGCCTCTACTGAGACCGGTATGCCTCAAGATGCTTTAAGTATTGAACCCGCGGATGTATCCACCTTAGATGGGTCCGGAGCCGCTGTGCAGGCACCGGCTTCTGAGGGTGTTTTCAGGCCTAAAAATTTGTATATTAAACCAACGCCATCTTCATAACTAAGGCCAAAATCTACTTCTGTGTCTAAAAAACCGACGCTTGGGCCACGTGTGCAGGCCCCAATGCCTAAAAAACAAATTATGAAAATGGCTGAAGATTTAATTACCTTGATCAGGGGGTAGCCATCCCCCTCCTGCTAAGAGGCCTAGGCAAGGCGCTGACTATGAATCTTCAGATCAGGTTTCTATTTCTTCTGATTCTTCTTCTGAACAGGATTTATCTATACCTTTATGAGGACTCTGATGCAGAAGATTCCATCCCTTCTGCTTCTCCCCCTGAGGATTTCTCTTTCGGAGAAACTTTACATGCCTTAAGGGAACACTTCCACTGGGAAAGTCAGGATTTCTCTGAATCTAAAAAGAGACTTAGGGATTTTCTTCTTCTTCCTCAACATAGGCCTTTGGCTATACCTCCTGTTGTAGACATTGTTGATGATGGTTTTTCAGAATCTTGTATGACTCCTGATTCTCTGCCTCCGGCTCCTAGTAAGCCAGACAGATACTACAGCGTTCCTGAGTCCCACAAATTCCTTTTCAAAAACACTACTGCTGATCCTGAAACCATTTCTCTGGGTCCCAAGGGCATTAAGGCCTCTACTGCTAAAAATCCTACCCCTTCTGATAGAGATTCCAGGGCGTTGGATAGATGGGTTAAGAACTTTTACACATCTGCAACCTTGGCATTGGATAGATGGGTTAAGAACTTTTACACATCTGCAACCTTGGCAATCAGGGCTTTAAACTGTCAATTTCATATGCTTAAATATCAGCAGCATGTCATGGGACTACTTAAACAGAAAATGATGTTGATCTCGGACTGTGTTGGAAAAAAAGAGTTGCAGGATTTATTACATTCAGCTGAACAAGTTGGAAAACGTACTTTGCAGTGTGGTTTTGATTCTTTGAAGGCCTCTTGCATGGCTGCTGTAACTGGATCTGTAATAAGAAGGCATGCTTGGCTCAAAGAGCAAAATCTGCCTGACCATGTTAAAGCAAAATTGTTGAGTGCTCCTTTACAACAGGACATTCTATTTGGTAATAAGGCTGAAGAAGTTTTAAAAAAGATGGAAGATAAAGCTAAATCTATGCAAACTGTGAAATATTTCTTACAAGTGCAGCCACCCAGATTTAGTAGGCACTGGCCTGCTAAGAACTGGTCCTTTCCAGTTCCCTCGAGAGTCGCTCAAGTCAAATCCAGACATACCAAAGGCTCCAGGTTTCAGTCACAAGGAACTTTTAGAACAAAACAATGGGGTGCCTCAACCTCCAAATCTGGAAGCAACAAGGTACCTCCCTGTGGTAAATGTTCTCAATGACTTTCCTCTACAGTCACCAAGCACTTACCTTTTGGCCGCCCCTTTGGGGGGAAAACTGGCACTTCATGCACGAAACTGGCAACTGATTTCCCAGGACAAATGGGTTTCAAATATAGTATCCCAGTAATACAGATTTCATTTCCACACATTGCCAATCCCAAACGGATGGCCAGATCTGCCTCCAAATCAGTGGGCAGAGGCCCAGAAACAAGTTCTGTCCCTCATGAATATGGGGGCTATTCAACCAGTACCAGAAGAGGAAAAGGGACAAGGTTTCTATTCAAGACTTTTCCTGGTACCCGAAAAAGACAAATCAAGGCGTCCAATTCTGGACTTACCCATTCTAAATACATTTCTGGACATTCCAAAATTCAAGTTGCTGACTCTTCAACAGTTACTACCGATGCTAGGCAAAGATGCCTGGTTGGTAACTCTAGACTTAAGAGGCTTACCTGCATATCCCAATCGGGAAATCTTGCAGAAGACACCTCCGCTTCAAAGCAGGCTACTTGCATTACCAGTTCTCTGCACTGCCCTTTGGCTTATCTACTGCACCCAGGGTCTTCACAAAGTTGCCTGGCTCCAGTAATCGCATTTTGCAGGCAAAGAAATATTCAAATATATCCATACCTGGGCGATTGTCTAATTCAGGCAGAAAACAAGGACATTCTTCTAAAGCATCTGGCTTTTGTAAAAAGGGTTCTAACTTGTCTAGGGCACACCATAAACGAAAAAAAATCACAAGTGGTACCCTCTCAAAAAATTACATTCCTGGGTGCAAGCTTGAATACAACTGCCCAGATGACTTACCTTACGCCAGAAAAACAAATTCAATTGGTGGCTTAATTCAAACAGGTGGCCACAAAAACCCTGCTATCTGCAAGGCAAATTCTGCAAGCCTTGGGGTTCATGGCCTCCTGCATTCTTCTAATTCCATATGCAAGACTGCATATGAAGAAACTTCATTGGTACTTAAAAAGTTTATGGAGTCAACATTGTCACAACCTGGAAACAATGATTCCCATTATACCTTGCCTGCAACTAGAGTTCCTATGGTGGGCAGAAGACTGCCACCAAAACAAGGGACTGTCATTCAGTCCACTCCCTGCCACCCAAACCCTAACTACAGACGCATCAGACTATGCTTGGGGGGCTCATCTGGCAGGGAAATGCATTCAGGGCAAATGGAGCCCAAATCAAATGCACCTACATATCAATCAGAAAGAGATGCTAGCTGTACAGAATGCTCTGACAGCCTTCAAGGACTACCTTCAACCAGGACAACTACTGATAAAGACAGACAACACCACAGTCGTGGTACATAAACAAGCAGGGGGGGGGGTACACATTCCTACCCCCTTTGCAGACTAGCCATGGCATTGTGGAACATGGCTTTGACTTATCAAATACATCTACAAGCTCAATTCCTGCCAGGAAAGCTAAATACTCTGGCAGATGAACTAAGCAGAAATCTTATGGACCCACACGAATGGAAACTGGAACCACAAGTTTTCAACATGTTGACACGCAAATGGGGGAGTCCAGATATAGATCTTTTGCCTCACCCCAGATTGGAAAGTAGATGCTGTATCATTCAGCTGGAAAAACCTATCAGTCTATGCTTTCCCCCCTTTGCCTCTGCTCTCCAAAGTCCTACTAAAAGTCAGACAGGACAAACCAATAATTATTCTAATTGCTCCAGACTGGCCTCGCCAACACTGGGTACCCACTCCTGCGCAATGTGTCACACCTTCCTCAGTGGCACCTGCCTCAGACACCTTACCTACTGTCTCAGCAGAACTACCAAATTCTGCACACTTAGCTCCAAACTTTGAATCTTGCAGCGTGGCTAATCAACTAATTTCACCCTTGATATCTCTCAGCAAACCTGTGATGGATGTCATTTTGGAGGCTAGAAGACCTAGTACTAGAAAATCTTATGCTGACAAATGGAAAAGATTCTCTGCCTGGAACCAAGCACAAGGAATAAGCACAGCAATGCCCAATATTCCTCAGATTCTGCAATACTTAACTGAGATGCTTCACAAGGGCCTATCGTTTTCTTCCATAAAAATCCATGCCTCTGCCATTTCAGCTCATTACAACACAGAACCTCCCCTCTTCTCTCATCCTGTGCTAAAGCTGTATCTCAGAGGGGCCAAAAATTTAAGATCTCCCAGGAGAGCACCAACTCCTGCATGGGACCTCAATTTTGTTTTGGAAAAACTCACTCTACCTCCTTTTGAGCCAGCTGCTACTGCAGACCTAAAGTTTCTCTCTTGGAAAACAGCTTTCCTTTTAGCAGTCACTTCAGCTAGAAGGATTTCAGAATTACAGGCTGTTATGACAGTGGAGCCTTTCATTATTTTTCATCTGGACAGAGTGGCTCTCAGGACCAATCCATCCTTTATGCCTAAGGTGGTATCCAGTGTGGCTCTTAATCAGACCATTCATCTGCCAACTTTCTTTCCCAATCCACAGAACAAGGGTATGCGGATTCTGCATTCATTGGATGTACACAGACAACTTAGATTCTACTTAAACAGGACAAAATCTCTAAGAAAATCTGAACTACTATTGGTGGCATTTGCTGCAGGGGCAGAGGGAAAGGCTATTTCAAAGCAGACTATTTCCAAATGGATAGGCCATTGTATTCATTTCTGCTATATGCACCATAGTAAATCTATCCCCAAGGAGATCAAATCTCATTCCACCAGGGCTGCATTTGCTTCTGCAGCCTTTTTCAGAGGGGTTCCTACCAGAGACATTCTAGAAGCTGCTACCTGGAGCTCAGTTAATATGTTCACCAAACATTACCATTTACCTTTCTTCTCTAAATCCAGAGCTGGCTTTGCCACTGCTGTCCTGCAGGGCCTTATAGCTGCTCCTAATGCTGTATAAATCCATCCTCCCAACCATAGCTTTGGGATTGTACCCAAATGTAATGACTGCAACAGTGAAACATGAAGAACATAGTACAGTTGTGTACACTTACCATAAATTTAGATGTTCAAGTGTATTCACTGTTACAGTCCTGGTTACCCACCCTCCAGCCCCCTGTTTTTCTCTAACTACACCTCTCATTTCTGCTACTATCTTTAAAAGCCTTTTTGGTGTATTTGCTTTTGTTTGGAGGTATATGTTTTGTGTTTTTATATATATATATATATATATATATATCTATATATATATATATATATATTTTGCTCCCCATTTGGGGGGGCACCTGACATCTGGGGCAAGAAAAACTGATTGCATCGGCTGCATGTTTTATACCCCTGACGTCATGTAAGAAGGGACAGCAACCGATGCAGGACCCAAGACTTTGTTAATCAGGCCAACTGAGGACAACCTGCCAGCAGATTACCCTAATGTAATGACTGTAATAGTGAATACACTCTTAACATCTACATTTATGGTAAGTGTACACAACTGTACTTTTCATGGTCATTCTCCTTAATAATGGCCTTCACTATCTCTATACCACAGTTATTGAAAATTTGTAATAGTTCCTGATGGAACTCACTGCCTTCCCTGACATTATTCAGATACTTACTCCTTTAGGTACTATCCCTCTGCCCACACACACTTTCAAGTAGCTATTATCTAAACACAAACTTTTATACTTAAACATTAAATCATGCAAATGGTTGACATTATACTTATAACTGTGAACATCTTGAAATTCAACATTATGGCTTTGAAACACGTAGTTAGAGAAAGATTTGTTGGTGTTTAACCAATTGAAAACATTACTTCCCCTACCCCAGTCCGTTTCAGTAATTTCTGCTCCTTCATTAGCTCCAACTGTATCCCCAGTCTCTTTATGATCGCTACCACGCATTCCAGTGTCATTGTGGTCGACTTTGGTATATTCTTTCAATTTTTAGAAAGAGAAGTATTTTGTTTTCAAGAATGCTGCGAGTGTTCCCAGTCATCTCTGCCTTCAAACCGTCGATTTTCTTCCATCCCCAGGTCCTGAGACAGTGTCTCTTACGTGGCGACATCATTGCCCTGAAGCCACTTCTCCTGGTTGCCTGGAAACAATGAATGGCAACCGGACAAGTCAGTTAACTAAAACGGTATTCCCTTGTGACGAATACCTGGAAATTCTCTCACCATCACCACCAACGCTCTGTTTTTGGCTGAGCAATGCCACAAGTTGTGTCAGCTGTCCCTCCACTCCTGAAAGCCATTCGTGCATGCTTTCAACAGCACTGGTGCCCTCCCTGGGGCTGCCTGATAAGTTCTCCATTGCCTCCATAAAAACAATAACCCAACAAGAGTGTGTGCCAAAAAACACTCAAAACAAATGTCAAAGCATGAGGCACACCAACACAGAGAACAAGCTGTGTAAACGAATGGCCACACAATAAAGCCCAAAGGAAGCTGATTTATTAAACTAACGTTGTCAATACAAATATGTTTTCGGCCATCCAAAAGACTTCATCAGACAAGGAATAATCCACTAATTTGCCTTAAATACCATCTGCTAAACTGTCAACCAATCACATTTTTAATACAGTTAATGACATTTTAAAACCATTTAAAAAGCATTAAAAACTTATAAACTTTTAACCTATAAATACTTAAAACTTTTGTAAAAGGCAGTAATAAACTTCCAATAAATACTTACAATTTATTATATGTATAATTATAAAAATTAATGTTGTTGCGTCTTTCGGCTTTTCCTGGTTAGGGGTCGCCACAGCGGAACTCCGGTCCGCTAATGATTGGCAGTAGATTTTTACGTGCCGAGTTGCTGGCCCCGACGCACAACCTTCAACAAAGGTACGCCCATTTATGCATGTCTCCATACAGAAGACGCTCTAGCTGAGAATCGAACAGGACAACGTCTTACTGTGAGGCGACAACACTACCATTATAAAAATTAATGTAAAATGTAAATATACAAACACCATTCTTCTGTAAAATTAGTAAATCAAATCCTCCATCTAGTGGCCACAGTGAAAATAGCTTTAAGTCTAGCTATAGTTTAGCTGCTCTGAGCTTCAATACAGGG
>NC_056737.1:272672264-272791491 GCF_019279795.1 Protopterus annectens
AATAACCTGACCAATAGCAAAGCAATATCCTGCTCAATTTCGGAGCATAATAATATCATATTTGAACTTAATAACACCCATAGTGTCCAAATTAAAAGGATTCCGACAGTCTCACACAACTTAAGGATTTTCAGTTATTCATAACAGAAGAGACACAAAACTTCATTAATATAAACTCAGCATCAGACACACATGATATATTTATTTGGGATGCTCTAAAAGCATATTTGTATGGACAAATAAATGGTTTCATAATAAGATGAAAATATGGGATAAAGATATAAGAATAATACAGGATAAACTGGACTCACTATACACAAATAATAAAGGCAACTTGTCTTCAAAGAATATAAGGGATGAGATATACAAACTAAATGAGGAATATAGATCTCTTCTACATCATAAAACAAAGATAACACTAGAAAAATACAGGTTTCTTGCTTATTCTGTAAATCCTAAACATCTATCAAACCTTAAGAATAAGACCAAAAGATTAAATAAATATAATTATATTAAAGAAATACATTCTGCAAAAAAGAAAAGTACATAGTATGCAAGATAATATTAGAAGAGTTTAGATGTTACTTTGATGAAATTAATCAATCCACACAACAAATTCAAACACAAGATAACAAGAGATTGTATTAACAAGAATATATATAATAAACTAAACAAACAAATTGAAGTTATTGATAAACAAATTACTTTTTCAGATATACAAAGTCAAGTAAGTAAGCTTAAACTAAACAAAGCTCCAGGTAACGATAGAATTATTCCTGAAATATATAAGATAATGCCCAAAATGGCTATTTCCTTACTACACAAAGTATAATATTCGGCCCAAAGTGATGATAATATACCCCATTCTAGAAATATACATTTATATCCCCTATTTTAAAATCAAATAAAGACCCAAAATTCTGTTCTTCATACAGACCAATATCTTTACTGAATATCGATTATAAGATGTTTATGAATATATTCTAAGAAAGATTGAAGAAATTCTTACCCCCCTTAATAGATGAAGACCAGACAGGATTTATAACTAACAGAAGTACTTTTGATAATATAAAATGAACCCTACTTATTACAGACTTCTCACAAAGGAAGAAAAGGAACTTATTAATTAGTCTTGATATTAATGCGGCCTTTGATTCTATTAACTGGATCTATCTATTTACTCTTTTGGAATGCTTACATTTTTCACATAATTTTATTAATCTTCTAAAACATTTATATGAAGAAACCTATGCATATATCAAAATAGGGTCATATATTTCCAATAAAATATCTATTACGAAAGGCACCAAACAAGGATGTCCTCTCTCTCTTCTCTACTATTTACTTTGATCATGGAACCCTGGGCAAATGAAATAAACAATAAAGAAATAAATGGTTTGGACATGGATAAAGACAATATAGCCAAAAATCCAGCTGTTTGCGGATGATGATCTTATCACCACAAAGGGAAATGACTCCTCATTCATGTCATTATATGAATCAATTAAAATGTTTCAAATGATGCCCGGTCTATCATTCAATGACAATAAAACAAAAATTCTAGCCATACGCATATCAAATCACATATCTTGGAATCATTCTTGCGAAAGACATTAAATCAGTAATTCAATTAAACTATAACAAATGTTTAGAAAATATCCAAGAATTATTTTCAAAATGGAATAAAATAATATTTACTACTGAAGAAAGACTAACCATTATAAAAATGATAATTCTACCTAAAATCTTATATATACAGTCCATTCAAATTCTACCCTCAAGGTTTATAAATAAACTAAACACTTTAATGCTAAGATTCTTTTGGTCACAAAAATAACTAGAATTACTATTAATCAGTATACTAACAGCTGGAAGAATGGTGGAATAGCTTTCCCAGATCTAAATCTCTATTCGATTTCTGCTATAATCCGATCAGTTTCTCAGCTCTTAGACATAACCTATTCAGCTAAATGGAAATCTTTATGGGAAATATCAGCCATGGAACTTATAATGAGACCAACATCATATCAACCAGAATTCACAAACACACCTTTTATATGGATCTTAAAAGAATATTTTATCACACATACTAATCCTAATCATACTGCCAGTTACATACATAGGTTCATACTAGGCTATCTGCCCTAGGGCATTTATAAGCCTAGCCAGAGTGTGTTTGGCTTTCGCCACCCATTTTAAATTAATTTTGTTATGCCCTTTTTCGAGGTTAGTATACTGTGCCTCTGTCTAACAGTGACACAGAAGTGATACCCGGGGTAAACCTACGATCTCCCATCCTCTCATCAAGATTCCTCTTGAAGAGAGTCAATGAGGGACTCTGCCTAACCTGGACTGGGATTTTATCCCAGAGTGAAGGGAGCCTCTGGGTTATGAATCTGTCCCTCCAGCATGTCCTATTTATTTCAGTGCTGAGGTTCAAGTCTCTCAAGCGCGTAGCTCGATGGGATTTGGATTTTCTGAGGTGCATCATGTCCATTAATTCCGGGTTGGACATGGCTTTATACGTCAGGCACAGATCGCCTCTGAGCAGGCGGTATGCCACTGAGTAGAGCTGAAGTTTCTTTAACCGGGTAGCATATGGCATCTGTTTGAGCCCTTTAATCCTCTTGGTGAGGTACTTTTGGGGTCTTTCCAGTTGCTGCAGGTGTCGGGTAAGGTACATCCCAAAAGGGGCATTGTACTCAATTATGGGCCTGATGAGGGATGAGTAAAGAGGCACGATGACCTCCCCTGATCTAGATGTGAATCCCTCCATGATTAGTTGGGCTACATAAAATGTTTTTCTAACCACTTTGGCCACGTGGTTGTCAAATGAGAGATTGCTATCAACTTGGGTCCCCAGGTCCCTAATTACTTCTTCTGTACTTAATGGATTACCACCTATGTGGTAATTTGTGGGCACTTTGTTTTTGCCAAAGGGGATGACTATACACTTTTTGGCGTTTAGCTTGAGGCCATGGCTCTGGCACCAGTTGTCTGTTTCTATGAGGCCCTTTTGGAGGATGCTTCTGTCGCCTGGAGAGTCGGTTATGGCGCCCAGTTTGCAGTCATCTGCGAACTTGGTCAGCCACATTCCTTCCGTGTTGGCCTGTACCTCCAAGAAATATATACCGAACAAGAGAGGTCCCAGGACTGAGCCTTGTGGAACGCCACTTGTAACTGGTTTGGAGTCTGACATGGCTCCAGCAATTCTAACCATGTGGGTTCTGTCCTTGAGCCAGTTTGCAACCCATCTAGTGACATAGGGGTTTATATTCAAGCTGGTGAGCTTATCTATAGTGCCCGAGTGGGGTATTGTATCGAAGGCTTTTGCAAGGTCCAGGTAGGCCGTGTGGACCACCTTCCCCTCGTCAATGGCCTTGGTGACCATTTCAAAGAAATCAACCAGGTTTAAGATTTAAGGTTTAACTTTAGAAACTTTATATATAAACATGTTAAATATAAAGACTACTTTTTTTTATTTCCTATAGCATATACACAACAGACTTTTGTTACCTCAGATATTAACAAAATTTCTCAACTGAAAAACAATGAACTCAAATACTGGTTCCAGTTAACTTATGAATACAAGACTAGTTCAATGGATCATATTATACAGGAATATAAACTTAATTCCTCATTGTTAGATATACAAACATTTATACTATATCTTGATAATAAGCTGAAACTAGCTTCATCAACTAGCAAACATGAGACCAGGATATTATTACAATTTCTTCAGTCAAACATTATTACACCAGCATACGTATTCAGGTAGTCTCTCCTTTATTTATAAACTTTTAAGAGAAGAAACATTTTCTTGGACACACAACTACTGGAGTTATTATAGTTTAATTACTCATAATTCCCCAAGTGAGCAAGATAAGGTTAATATGCTACAATCAGCTACGAAAACATTTTCTCTGAAATGAAAAGATTTACACATGGAGATTCATGAATAGATCCTTTTATACAGCACAAATAATGGACAAAATTAATAAAAAACAGAACATCTGTAATAGATTCAACTCTAATGTAGATATTAACTGGGCACATATGTTTTTGACTGTCCAAACTTAAATATATTTTGGAATAAAGTAAATGACTTTTTACAAGCACTTTTTTTCAGACAACTTCGTATTGAATAAATCATTAATCATATTTAATACACCTGTTCCGCAATGTGTTAGGAAAGCCAAATACTCATTACTATGGACTATATCAGCAGTGGCTAGAAAGATCATAACAAAAAATTGGATTTCAAAACATCCTCCTACATTCTGTGAGTTTGCTAATTTATTAAAAGAAGTTGGTCATTTACAGATAAGAACCATAACCTCTTGAACTTCTAGAAAGACATATGAATATCTTTTATGGGTTAACTTACAAAATATGTTGGAAAAAAATATCATTTTGCATAAAGGTAATTGACTTTCCTTGTCATTCATGAGAACAAGTTACAAAAGGAGGGTTATAGTGTATGTTAATGTATAAATACTGGATGTCTATGTACATACTTTAGTTTGTTTGCTTTGTTCTTATATTCATATTTAAATGCTTTAAATATATGTTATCAGTTTGTAAATCTGTAATGTAAATTATCTTATATAGGTCTATGTGATTGTCTTCATTGTAATCAAAATCATTAAAACTGTTTAAAAAAAAAATGTTAGTCAAATCTGAAAAATTACTAAATTTGTTCCAGTTGGTACTCACTACGTTTTTGATCGACGTAGATTCAGTACTAAAATTCAGAATGAAATTACTACTCCAATTAGTATGTCTGCTCTATCCTGGACTTTCTTTCCTCAGGGGTTAAGGGCTTCCCTAATATTGGGGCAAATTTGTTGTTTCTATCTTTTTTTATTTCTTCCAGAATTCCCTCTATACGGGAGATGGGATATTCTCTTTCCAGGAACATTCGTCTCACTTTTCTACTTTCTAAATCAAAGTCCTTGTCATCAGTTGTCATCCTTCTACTCCTAATGACTTGCCCCCTCACTATTCCCATCTTTTATACAGCTTGTTCTCTGTGTTGGTGTGCCTTGTGCTTTGAAATTATGGTGGTTCCCCTGGTGTTATGCATGCAGGTAAAAATTGTATACTGGATTGTATAAAAGTAGTTTTCTAGCATTTGAGCTGTGTTACGTCATGTAATTGGTGAACCGTTAGCTAGTCTCTCTATTTTCTTCCAGCATAGCTTTGCAATTCCAGATACTGTCTGCATGCACAGACATTTAATCAGGAAATGGCCAAATGAAATTTGAGCCATCTGTTTAGGGAAATAATAAAAATTCTACTAAAATTAGAGGTGACATGCAGGTCAAATAAAATGAAGTCTGATACACTGAAGGGAATACAAACAGACGCATTCCTAGTAGCATCAGTCACCCAAGTGTTAATCACAGCAATGCAAATTCTTTTCATTTACTGGTAGCCAGGGGACTGTTTCGGTTAACTCATCTTTGTGGGAAGTGGGGACGGAACATGAATGGATGGTGCAGGATTCTCATCATGTAGAGGCAGTTACCCTGGAGTGACACTAACTTTCCGTATAAAACCAACCTCAAAAACACCTTGAGTACTTAGTTGTACAAGCCCCTGGTTTGTGCAAAAAAAACATTTTGCCCTTTGTGTGCAGACTTGGATTGTCATTTTTACTTAACTAACAATTTAGTAAACTGCTGTAAACACCATTTTGATGACTCTGCACAGTGGAAGTGCAGCAAGTGCTAGTAAGCATCTGTAACCATGGACATGCATTTTCCAGGTGTCACAGTAGCCACTTTGGTTGAAATGGGCATCATAAGTCAGTACGGCAACCATCTCAGTTTATTTATCCTTTGACAGATTTACTCCTGCTAGGCAAGTAGCCTCTTTTCAGGGGATACCAAAGATAGTATTTATACTGCTAGGAGAAATTTGGCCAGGGCTTCGAGGAACTTCTACTTGTCATTGTTGCGAGTGGGACCCATGTTCCATAAGCACTTCCTTTTTCCTTTCCTGAGCCAATGGACATTGGAAACGTTTCTGATCTAAGGGGCTTATGGACTGGCAGGTAAGATTGCAATATTGTTAAAAATAGAGAAATAAATTATACATATACCAAGTGTGATACACGTGGAGGAGAATAGGAGGTGGTGTAAAATGCTGGGGATAACCCAGAACACTTTGTGTGCGTAAAAGGACATTTGATAAATAACTGATAAAAGAAATTGTATTTGTGAAGAAATTAGAAAATGCAAAAATGTGAATTTAAATGTTATTAATATAACAAAATTGGACTTATGGTTGTACTGTAAAATGAATGTAAGAGTAAGGAAAAGAAAGAAGAAAATGCACAAAGAGAAGAAATTTTAGAAGAAATAGAAGAAACATTAGATAAAAGAAAGGGCGTAGAAGGCTGCAAAATAAGTGATGAAAACATAAACTGGGAGACAGTAAAAGAAAAAAGCAGTTCTGTTGGTAAAAGGGTAAAAGAAAAAATGTAGAGGGACAAGTGCAAAGAAAGAAAGTGGATGAAAAATATATACAGCTAATGGTTGGGGTTGGTATAATGTTTAATGTGTTACACAACAACATAAGGTACAGTGTTTGATTTTCACATTTGGGAGGGAATTGCCTAGGCTTATAATGGCCCATTAAGGTAGCTAGCCTAGTAATTTGCTACAAACCTATGAAACTATGAATCTAAGGAAAAGTGAAAATAAAAATTTTAGAGTGTTTTCTGTAAATGTGAAATAGTATTAAGGCTATAGTAAGAATAGGGATTTTGGAGTAGTGTAATACGTGTGATGTTGATGTAATTATGTTCGACAGTAGATTTGTAACAAATGAAGAAAGATTACAAACAAAAAAAAATATTCTGAGGAAAGATGATCTGGAATTTGGAAAATTAGAGATGTTCTGGAACAGCCGTATTCTGTAGAAAGGCAGTAAAGATATTGGGTACAACAGAAAAAATGGGAAGATTAATTATTGTAGATTTAAAAATGGAAACCACAAATATACAGACTTCTAACATTGTGTGGAAAGGGGAAAGCTTATTTCATCCAATTGTAGCCTATGTAGTGGTAAAATATGAATATTATAACAATAGATTACTTTAAGGTGTTTACCTTAAAAACACAAGGTGCAGGGTAATTGTGATTTAAGAAGCAAGTACAAAAAGAAATGGAATGATGCAAGAAGAATGTTATAAGTTATAAGATGTTGTGTTAAAATTTTGGGACAGAAATCATGGACTTACAAAAGGAGTGTGTATAGAACTGAAAGAGATAATTCTATAGTATCAGAAGGTTTAGTTATAGGAGAAGGGGAAGTAGCTGAAACTGGATTTTCTAATCATCTTACAGCATGGCTAGAGATAAAGGAAAACAATGAATATTTAAAAATAGGCAAAAGAATAAAATAAATGAGAGAACATGGAATGAAGAAGGAAAGAGATTAATACAGTTATGGAAATGTATTACTATGAGAACATTTTATAAAAATTGGTCTGAATGGTGGATGGTTAAAGAAAAATATAAAAAAAAAAGATTTTTTACAGTGGCAATATGGTGAGAAAAGTAGAGAGAAAATGTAAAAAAGCATGCATTGGAAGAATTAGAATGTAATGATAGAAAGTACTTTGACAAAATAAGAATTGTATGAAAGAAATCAAGAAAAAATACAAGAATTGTTATTTAAGCAAAGATTTTTGTACAAGGAAAAAGAGAAATATAGAGATACTCAAGCAGATTAGAAAAGGAAGATTGTAGTGTAATGAGAGAAAAAGTGTAAAAGGAGAAATGGAATAACTTGGGAAAAGATTATGAATAGTACAATACAATATGTATAACAAATGTATAAAGAAAAAATATTAAAAAAAAGTAAAAAAGGTTAATGGAAAAAGAGAATAAGGAGTTGGGAAAGAATATTTCTATATATGAGCTAGATTAATGTATTAGGACAAATAAATACAGATTTGGCTGCAGGACCAGATAGAATAGGGTACAAATGTATAAAAATTTAAGGGATTGGCAAACAGTGTATATTTTAAAATTTTGAATGATTGGGTAAATGAAGGATGTGATGTCAATCTCTTCTTTATTCTCATTGATGGGTCAGATTAAATCCGTCTTGGCCTTTACATAAGCTCGAGGTCGTCAGCTAAGCTCGTCGGCATTTTCCCTATCCATAATGCAGCTCTCCTTCTACGCCCAATCTCATTTGCCACTCAGCGAAGAGGTTCCAAAAGCTTGCTCTTGGCTAAGTATTTTCAATTTTTATTCATCTTTCTCTTTTTTTCTGTATTAACCTGTGTTTGTAGTTGATAGTTCTCCTTTTCCTTAATTCAAATATATAGCGTGAGTGTTCCCTACCCCTGTTATCACCCTTTTCAGTTAGAGGGTGTATAACTAGTCTGCTTAAGTTAGAGGACTTTATTTCCTCTCTCTCAGGTTTTAGTTAGAGGACAATTTAAGTAAAAAAAAAAAAAAAAAAAAAAACTTACATAATTTTCTCTCTCTCTCTCTCGCTCTCCTTCATTGGTGTGTTTGTGGTGTGTGGGCATGCTTTAATTATTATAATCTTTCTTTATTGTGTTTTCCATTGTTGTATTTTCCTTATTGCAGTTTTCCTTCACTATGTCTCAAAAACAGGAAGGAAAACATCTAAGATTTAAAAAATGCGAGAAATGCGGGAAGAAGATGCCCCTTAGGGATTCACACACCTTGTGTGGACTGCTTAGAGTACTCCAGAAGTTCTCAAAAATCCCTGAAACAGTCATCTTCGGATCCGAAAACCACTTCGGAGTGGAGTCAAAAAACTCCTCGACTGTCTGCTCCATCAGAACCATTGAAGCAGACAGTATGTTCTGGATCCAAGATTGTCATGGAACCTTCTGTCCCCTAGGCTCTGATGTCTTCAGCGCTTAAAGAAATTCCACACTGGAGCCATTCACTCCTCCCTGGAACCCGTAATGTCACGGCCCCTTTCTCCTCTGTTTTCAAAGTCTAGATCTCCAACATTGTTTACTTAGTCTACCAGGAGCCCGTCTGATGAAGACGTGGACAGGTCTGTGCAGAGGTTGCTAAAGACCCCAGCCCTATCTAAACTTTTACTGGATCCGAACACAAAAGGAATCTGACTAGACACAGCCCTCTCCTACAGTTCCCCTTTATTCGGACTCACGTGCGGGAGGGTCAATGGTTCTTGGACCTAGCTCCAGATCTGCTGACTTAACCATCAGGAAGGGTTCATCCAGTCTAGACAATCTCAAACTGACAGCTTTGGCTGCTGCACTTTCATGATAGCCAGATTTCCTCTACTTTTTTCTCCAGTTAAACATATTTTGCTGTCTTCCCAGAAAAATTGTACTAGAAAACTACAAAAGCAAATGGCAAAGATTTGTGGCCTGGTCCAGTCTTAATCAGATCGATCCATTCACAGCACCTTTACATTCTGTCCTAGAATTCTTAGCCAAGTTATTCAGAGAGGGAGCCGCTGTAGCTACTATTAGGGTTCAGTTAGCAGTGATCTCAAATTTTCACATAGGAGGTGATGGTTCTCCTATCATTTCAAATATACTTAGGGGAACTACCTTAATTTGCCCTCCATACAGGAACCCTATTCTGCCTTGGGACTTGAATTTTGTATTGTCAAAGATTGTGTCTCCCCTCCATCTGAACCTTATGCTACATGCAATTTGAAATACCTCTCATGGAAAACGCTCCTTTTTGTAGCTATTACTTCAGCAAGGAGAGTTTGAGTTAGAGGCCTTATCCTCCAAGCCTCCATACATAATCTGTCATAAGGACAGCCTCTCTTTACAAACTAACCCCTCCTTTTTACCTAAAGTAGTTTTGGAAAATAACCTCAATCAGTCTATTGATTTACCAGTGTTCTTTCTAAATTTTCAAAACAAGGGAGAGTATGCTCTACACCATCTGGATGTTCATAGACAGTTATGTTTCTGCTTGCACAGGACTTTGCAATTTAGAAAGTCAGATCAGCTCTTTATCTCTTATTCATACATTAGGAAGGGCCAACCAGTTTCTAAGGTGACACTGTCCAATTGGCTTTCACAGTGTATATCTTTCATATACAGGTCTAATGACAAGACTGTCCCAAATCGTATCAAAGCCCATTCTACCAGGTCAGTAGCTGCATCAGCGGCTTTCCAAGCCAGATTACCCTTGGACAGCATCTGTGCTGAATCAACATGGGCTAAACCACATACTTTTATTTCTCATTAAAAGTTGGATTTGGACTCTAAGAGTAGAGCATCCTTTGGTTCTGTGGTTCTGAGGAATATTCTTCAATGAGCCACCCAAGAATTGGGTAGCTAGGGATGCAGTCCCATAAATGAGAATAAAGATGAAATTGACATCACTTAAAAAAGTTATGTACTCACCGTAACATTCCATGTGTGTTGTCCATTTCGTCCTTTATTCTCACAACCCATCATACCCCCTCCTGGGAGACGGAGTAGCTCTAATTGGATCTCTATAGGACTCCACAGCCTCTGAATATGATTTATAGTATTCTTATGCAAGCTAACTGAGATAATTTCTCCTGGTCACTGCTAGATGGCAAACAAGATCTCAGGTAGTAGGAGAGTTGCATTATGTCTAGGGAAAATGCCCATGAGCTTAGCTAATGGCCGAGATGAGTCTGACCCATCAGTGAGAATAAAGGATGAGATGGACAACACACATGGAACGTGGTGAATACATAAAAAGAAGTTATGTACTCACCGTAATGTTCCATGTGTGTTGTCCATCTTCGCATTCATTCTTACTAGGTCGGGTTCTGGGATCCGTCTCAGCCTTTATTTTCAAGCTCGAGACTCTCTGCCAGCTCGTGGCTAAAATCCCTATCCCAGCATGCACCAGAACCCTCTCCGATCTTGTTCGCCCTAATTATAAGGTTGTGAGCATTTCAATGAAATAACTAGAGACTGATGAAGGTCAGAGGTCAGGGTAATCCAATTGTATAGACTCCTCCTAGGAGTAAAGAAGGGTCGGGGAAGGGAGTGTGGGATGTAAGAATGAAGGCAAAGATGGACCACACACATGGAACATTATGGTGAGTACATAACTTCTTTATGTGATGTTGTCCTATCACGCCTTCATTCTTACTAGATTGGGATAGTGTCCCTAGCACATTGAGTCTCAGGTGACTCATGGGAGAACATTCCTCAGAATCGTGGAACCAAAAGAGTCCCTATTCCTGGAGGCCAAATCAACTTTGTAATGAGTGATAAAGGTATGTGGTTTAGCCCATGTTCCTGCAGCACAAATTGTGTCAATTGGTAATTTAGCTCGAAAATCTGAGGAGGTTGCAGTGGCTCTTGTAGGATGGGTTTTAACTCTTTCTGGAAGAGGTTTATTATGAGACTTGTAGATAAAGGTTATACAGTCTGAAAGCCATTTAAAAAGTGTAACTTTAGATACAGGGGAACCTTTCTTTGAATCTGAAAAAGATTAGATTTTTGGAATTCTGCAGTTCTTTGCAAGTAAAAACGTAATTGTCTATGTACATCCAGTTGATGTAACATGTACTCTGCCTTGTTCTGATAATTTGGGAAGAAAACTGGTAATTCTATAGTTTGGTTCAAATTTGACTCTGAAGCTACTTTGGGCAAAAAGGAAGTGGTTTGTTCGCAAGGACACCCTGTATCTATGGAAAAGTAACTAAGGGGCTTTATTGACAAGGCTTGCAACTCTGACACCCTTCTAGCTAGGTGATTGCTATCAAGAAAATGGTTTTACAGGTCAAATATTTAAATTTGCAAGACAGAGCTGGTTCAAAAGGAGGAAAAACTATGCGAGATAGATTTAAGTCCCATGGTGTTGGAGGGTCTCTGATAGGTGGTCTTAATAACAAGGTACCCTTAAGAAAAGCTTTGCATAGTCTGAGACATTGTTGGAGCCGGAGTCTCCTAAATGAACACTGGTGATCACTGCTAGCTGAACTCTAATAGTAGCTGCAGAAGCACCATCACTGAACAGTTTTGCTAGAAAATCTAGAATTAAACTGACTGGAGCAAAAAGGGATCAATATGGTTATGAGTAGCTCATAAGGAGAATCTTTTCCATTTGCTTTTTATATATCTTCCTTGTTGAAGCCTTATGAGAAGAGATTAGAATGTGTTTAACAGGAGAGAGGTTTGGAAATGGAGCAGCCAAGCTGTCAGTTTGAGGGTCTGAAGGGATGGATGAAGCATTCATGAGTCATAAGGTCTGCAACCGGGTCCAGAATCCATGGCTCCTCGCAAAGATGAGGCCACAGGAAGAAGAACCAATTTTGACAAGGCCAGTATGGAGCACAGAGTATCAAGTCCGTTCCCAAGCAATTGTCTTTCAGAAGTACTCTGGGAATTAGTGGAAAAGGAGGAAAAGTATAGAGGAGGCCCAAGGACCAATAGTGAACAAGTGCATCCCTTGGTGACTCCCCTGGAGGGGGGATAAGGGCAAAGTAGCTGCTGCATTTGGCATTCATGGATGTCGCAAAAAGGTTGCAGCAAGGCTGGCCCCATTTTCGGAAAATGTTTTCCGCTACTTCCTGTTTTAGGGACCACTCTTGAAGCATCAGAATAGCTCTGCTGAGTCTGTCCGCTTTCACGTTAGATTTCCCTGGAATTTGCGTTGCTATCAGAAAATGTTGGGAGGAGGTTGCCCATTGCCATACTCTCAGGGCCTCTCAACAAAGGGGGTAAGATCTGGTTCCTTCTTGTGTACTATGCAACTGACATGTCTTGTCTGGATTGCAATAGTTCCCAGTGGAAGAGAGTCCTGGAATTTTTGCAATGCTAAAAGCACTACTATTTATCTCTAGGACATTGATGTGCAGGTGGGCCTTGTGATCCTGCCAGGTGCCTTGGACAGTCTTTCCCAGTTAATGCCGCCCACCCTATTTGAGAGGTGTCCATGATCACTGTTGCCACTGGTTGGGGGAGTACAAACAGTCGACCAAGAGTCACTTGAGTGGAGTAAAGCCACCGACAATGATCTTTCTTGCAAGTGTCTGGTATGATTATTTTGTGAGACATTGAGAGATCTTGCATCGACCACTTAGTGGATAGCAACCACTGAAGAATTCTCATGTGCAGACGTGCTAGAGGGATCAGAACTATTGCTGCCGTGATTCTCAGGGTTTTTAGAACCATCTTTGCTTGAGCTTTCTTCCTTCTTAAAAGGTATGTCACCTAATGTCTTAGAACTTAGATCCTTTCTGGAGGAAGTCTGGCTGTCATTTTTGTTGAGTTTAATTCTGCCCCTATGAATACCACATGCTGAGAATGGACGAAGGCAGATTTTCCGTAGTTTATTGTAATCCCTAATTGGGAGCAGAGTTACAAGGTTGTGTCCCTTGTTTTTATTAGCAGATGCCTGGTTGTGGTGGTTAGGAGCCAGTCGTCTAAGTATGAAAACGCTCAGAATCCTAGATGTCTCAAGTGAGCCACTACTACTGTAATACATTTGGTGAACACTCTGGGGGCTGTAGTGAGGCCAAAGGGCTGAGCTCAAAATTGGTGTGACTGGCTCCCAGCTGAAAGCACAGGTGCCTCCTGGATTGCCTGTTAATTTTTATGTGGTAGTACACATTGTGGAGGTTTATAGAGCACATCCAATTGCCTTGTCCCAGGAATGGGAGTATCGACTGCAGTGTTACCAGAATTGTTATCCAGTCCCTTGTTTTCCTTGGAACTAAAAAGAATCTTGAGTAAGTTCCAGATCCTATTTTGGTCTGCGAGGACTGTTTGGATGACTCTTTTGTCTAGCAACTTTTGAATTTCTAGAGTTGCTCATTCCTTTGGACCGAGTGGGACATCCAGAGCCTCTTTTATCTTGGGAGCAGGAAGGGAAAATGGATGGTGTATCCTCTGGATATGATGCTTTGTACCTATTTGTCCTTTGTTACTTGTTGCCAGGCTTCTGGGTACAAAGATAGGTGATCCCCAACTGCCTTCAGAGCTGGACAGGTGGACCTCCATTCAGGAGCGCTGAAAGGGCCTACCAAAGAAAGCTTGTGTCACCCTGATTCTGCGGACCCCATCTGCCATGGTCTTCCTTTAGTACTCCCCCCTCTGCCTTTGGAAGAAGTTTCACCACGTGTGTCCTGAAAAGATCTCTGTAATTTCTGGAGCCACATTTTACCACTACCTCTCTGATCTTTGGGATAAGGTCCAGTAGGCAAGGAAAAAATTGACTCCTACTGCCGACAGTCTTTCCCTCCTGTTCACACCTGGTGAGTGTGTCCTTCACTTTAGGCCCAAATAAGGACGAGCTGTCGAAGGGGCATTTACAAAGGAAGATTTAAAGGGCTCAGCAAAATTACACAAGTGCATCCAAGAGTGTCTCCTTAAGGAAATTCCAGAACCCACTGCTCTACTCGCCCCATCTGCTCCATAAGATACGAGTCTCATAGAGGCATTAACAACTGAATTTAAGGTAGAGAGCTGAGAAGAGGATACTTTGTCTGCAATACCTTCAGCTACTGAACCTTGGAGTGTATCTCTTAGCTCTTTCAGGAGATCCCTATGCAGTCTTGTAAAATTAGTGAGGTAGTTAAGCGATCTGTGAGAAAAAGCCACTGAAGAAAAAATGCACTTTCCATACCTGTCCATAGTGCCAAGAGTCCTTGTCCAGGGGATGGGCAAAGAATTATGTCTCAGAGTTCCTTCTTGGTGGCTGCTGCCACGACCAATAGCATCCACTGGGACTCCGTTAGTTAGAAAAGCCTTGTCTGATGGGATGTAATAAATTTGTTTGGTCTCCCAGAAACAGGTTCCACTGAATCTGGGGACTCCCACACCTTTCGAGAAACTAGGTCCATGAGTTCATCGAAAGGCAGTGACACCCAAGAGGTGGAAGGGTGAGATCCGAAAGGCTTCAGGTGTATGGACTCCTCCATGGAAGGGTTGGTGGACCTCCAGCTGCCTCTCTGCTTTAGCATTTCCAGGATGTCTCCAAAGGAGACATCAGGAGGCAACCATGGGGACCCTTCAGCTTCATTGAGGTCCGTATCAGAAGTATTGGACTCCTCTGGGAAGTCTAAATGCTTCCTCTTGCATAGTCTCTTCTGAGGCACCTTTTCAGAAGGGTACTGTGCGGAGGTTTCGGAAGAGTGGGAATTACCCTGTGTGGCGTCCTGAGGCCTAGCATCCCTGCATCCTTGTGGATGAAGGGGTATAGAGGCAGACACCGATGCTTTAGGGGGTAGGAAATCTGGAGATGACTGTGTAGCTGACTGTGGAGACAGCACTCTCCTCATCACCTCAAAAGCCCCCGTCCCTGATCCGAGGATATTCCTGGATCAGAAGCAGCCAAGGGACCCTCCAGAACCAAAGACAACATACCCAAGGCCAAGGTAGGAGCCATGCTCAGCTAAGGCCCAAGAGGCAAAGTGGAATCTGACAACTGTCTGATCCAGCTCGCCCCCCCCCCCCTGGACCCGACTGGAGAGCATCAGCTCCTAGACTCTTCCAGCTCCAATGGAGCTGAGGATGTCAGAGCCATAGTCAGATACATAGAACCTGTAGTAAGTCTCTGATCTGAGAGTTCCGCTAAGGCCAGCTCCGGATCTTCTGACTCCGAAGCCAGGGGTTGGATCGGTGGAAGAATCTGAGCAGATGAGGTGGATGTGGTAGGATCCAAAGCCCTTGGGGTCAGATCCAACAATAACTTGGCCAGCGCCAGTGTCTTTAATAGCTTCTGTACCACCTGATCCATGTCATCCAACATACTCCTGGAAGACCAAGTTGAGGAGGTAGGAGATTTTGATCTTTGTAGGATTGGAGATCTGAGTGTAAGGGAGATTGGTTCCAAGGCTGGAGACTGAACCGGCACCGAGCCAGAAGGTGTCAGAGCTGATGCAGATTTGTTGGATCCAATAACCTTTCAATCTGAGGGAGGATAGTTTTGGCAACTTTTGTGTCGGCTCCAATAAAGTGGAAGAGGAAGACCTCTTTCTGGATTTGTCAGACTTTGAGGAGGGAGACTTGTCAGATTTGGATGAACCTGGACCTTCTTCCAGTGCCTCTGAGAGGGTTTTTTTTTTTTAAGTCCTTTCAGTATTTGTTTTTTTCCTCTCCAGAGCGCTCTATGATTGAAAGCATGACAAATCGAGCACAACTCCTGGAGATGGACGGCCCCAAGACAATAAACACAAAGTGTGTGTTTATCACTCAGGGGCATTTTCTTTCCACAGTTGCCACATTTTTTGAAACCCATTGGTTTCAAATCTTGCCAGACATTTTGAGGAAGAAACTACAGGAAAAGAAACAGAATAGAAATTCCTCCTTTTTTTTTAATATAACTAAAGCTAGACCCTCTAATTTAAATGGATCAAGCTATAGGGAGAAAAAGTGGCACAGCCCTCTAACTTAAACGAGCTATGACCAGAACAAAACAAATCACTTGACAAAGCTCTCTAACTTAAACTGGCTAAGTTACAGTTCTCAAACTTAAACGGACTGTATCTGAACTATGACAAGAAAAGCTAACAGGAAAATGGAAACGAAAAAGGAAGGAAATTCCAGTTGGGCTAAAAGCCCTCTAACTTAAACAGGTTATTTAACAGTAAATAGCACCGGGAGAGGGACAGTAAAGCCTAACGAAAGACTACAGCCAATTGCAAAAACACAGCAATTGTGGCAAAAATACTTATCTAGTTATAAACACAGTTTAAGGTAAATACCAGAGAAAAAAATCACAACTTTGAAAAGCCAAGCAAGGTATAGAAAGATAATACATAGCCAGTGCTAGCAGATGAACAACCGATCTTAGCAACATATGAGATCTGGAGAGGGTTTTGGTGCATACTGTGATAGGGATTTTAGCCACAAGCTGGTAGAGAGCCTCAAGCTTGAAAGTAAAGGCCGAGGCGGATCAGATCCAAACTCAACCTAGTAAGAATGAAGGCGAGATAGAACAAAGTCAAATCTTTTTTTTTATTTATACAGAATAATGTAGTGGAATATTTAAATATGAAAGAAGGAAGATAGATGACAAAAAATGGATGCAGATAGTTTTGAGTAATGGTTATAAGATCTTAATGAAAAATAATACAAAGGAGATTTTGAAACTAAAATGGAACATATGGAAGATGGTATAAACAGTATAAAGGGGAAAGGTTGTCAGTAATTATTAATGATAGAGAAGATGTCCTTCAAGGATGCATCTGCAGTCATTACAAATGGGTTGTCCTGTCATCAGGCAGCCCTTCGGTCGGCCGGATTCCAAAGTCTGGGTCCGGCCTCGGCTGGTGTCGCACTTCACCCGACGTCATTGCGGCAGTTTTCGGTATAAAGGCATCAGCCGACGCCATCTTCCTCAGTCTTTCTTGCAGCGTGGCGCCCGAAGCAGAAGCTGTTCGCAAGTGCCGGTCGGTCAGATCCAGAGATTACTACTAGCGAATACTACTTCGAAGACTTCTATAAAGCTAAGTACCCCGTTGGGGACTCTTTCTTGCCTCAGCCGATGTCAGAGAAAGTTAATAACTGTTTAACTTGTGGGAAACAAATACCTCATAAGGATTTCCACTCCTATTGCATACATTGTTTAGGCCCAGACCACGACGTAGCAGCTTGTCTAGCCTGTGCTTCTTTTAACCGGCGGACGCTGAGACGTCGCTCGGACTTTGCTGAACAGATTTTCGGCTCCGATTTTGCCTACGTTATGCCGTCGGATCCTCCGACTACGCAAATAACTAAAAAACGCAAAGAAAAGGACCGACACTCGCGGTCCGCGGTTTTGGCTGAAACCACGGCCAAGCAAACCACGAGTGTCTCTGTTTCAGCCGAAACTGAGCAAGCGGTTCTTTCTTCAGCCGATAACTTGCCTTCTACCGAGACCTCTTCTATTCTGGTAGAAACGGCTTCTGAAATCCAGCCTTCTGTTGCGATTTCACAGGATTTATCAGACACCATCCCTCTAGATATTTCTACTCCTGCACATGGAGCTGCTAGGCCTCCTCCAGCTATGTCTATTAAGGCCTTTGCCAGGGCTAAAGCAGCCAAAACTTCCAAACCAGTGCCTGCTAAGCCCCCCTCTCACAGGCCCAGCACCAGCTCCCATATGCTTTCTTTGGCACAGGATCTCATCACTTTAATCCGTGGATCCCAGCCTCATCCAGACAGGGCCTCTCTCCCTCCTCCAGAAAAGAGGCCTAGAGCAGAGCCCCCTGAGCCAGCAGCCACAGATGATTCAGAACACTCAGATCCTCCTGAGGCTTCTTATTCTCCTTACGAAGACTCCGATGCTGAGGAATCCATCCCTTCAGCCTCTCCTCCTGAGGAATTTTCTTTTGGGGAAACCTTGCATGCTATGAGGGAACAATTCCAGTGGCAGGGCCAAGATTTCTCAGACTCAAGAAAAAGGCTTAGGACCTTTCTACACTTACCACAGCATAGGCCTTTAGCTATTCCTCCAGTTCTTTCTGTTGTTGTTGATGCATTTAATGATGCTTGCACTTCTCCTGATACTTTACCTCCGGCTCCTGCTAAACCAGATAGGTACTACAGGGTCCCGGACACTCATCACCACTTATATAAGGCCCCTTTTGCAGATCCAGAGACTATCTCCCAGGGCCCTAAAGCTGTAGCAGCTACTTCTTCTAAAAACCCCCTCCCCTCTGAAAGGGATTCCAGGTCCTTAGAGAGATGGGGTAAAAAAGTTTACACCTCTTCTACCTTGTCAGCTAGAGCTTTGAACTGCCAATTTCATATGATTCAATATCAAGAGTTTATGCTTGACCAGTTAACTAAAAAGCTGTCCTCTGAAGAATCTTTAGATAAAAAGTATGTTCAAGAAATGTTACATAACATTCAGCAGGTTAGTAACCATTCTTTAAAATGTGGCTATGATGCACTGGAGGCTTCCTTTAGATCAGCCATGACGGGCACAGTTATCAGGAGGCATGCATGGTTGAAAGAACAGGCATTACCAGACCATATCAAATCTAAGCTTTTGGACGCACCTATGGACAAGGTCAATTTATTTGGTGCTCCCGCACAGCAGGTTCTGAAAAAGATGGAAGAGAAAGCAAAATCTGTACAAACAGTAAAAGATTTCTTACAAGTTCAACCTCCAAGGTTTAGCAGGAATTGGCCCTCCAAGAATTGGTCCTTTCCGGAGTCCTCTAAGGCACAAAGAGGCAGGAATAGGCGCTCTAGAGGCAGAAACCAATCCAGAGGTGCCTACAGGGGTCGCCAGTGGCAGGGTAACAACCAACGAGGCACGGACACAGCCACCACCACTACAACAACTCAATCACAGTGACTTGGCGGTGGCACCGCCTACCAGGGAACAACTAGAAGCACCCTTAGGCGGAAAGCTAACCTTATTTTCAAGAAACTGGCACTGCATTACAAGAGAAAAATGGATTTTGCAAACTATAGACCAAGGTTACAGGTTCCATTTCCATACTCTACCAGGAAAGAGAGGAATGCCGAACCTACCACCTACTCAAAGGGCAGAAGCTCTAAAACAAATATCTCAATTATTAAGAATGAGAGCTGTGGAAAAGGTACCATCTATGGAGCAAGGGAAGGGATTTTACTCCAGGCTCTTCCTGGTACCAAGAAAAGAAAACAAATGGAGGCCTATTCTAGATCTGTCCGCTCTAAACACATTCCTCATTGTTCCAAAATTCAAAATGCTGACTCTACAGCAGCTTCTTCCCATGCTGGGCAAGGAGTCTTGGCTGGTAACTCTAGATCTCAAGGAGGCATACCTGCACGTCCCCATAAGACCAATTTGCAGAAGATACCTCAGATTTCTTGCAGGATCAGAGCATTATCAATTCTCAGCATTGCCCTTTGGCTTATCTACTGCACCCAGAGTGTTCACGAAATGCCTGGCATCAGTAATCGCTCATTGCAGACTTCAGGGAATTCAAATCTATCCCTACCTGGACGACTGCCTGATACAAGTGGACAACAAAAACAAATTAACAGAAGACTTACAAAGAGTCATCTATCTGCTACAAGCCCTGGGATACACAGTCAATACAAAAAAGGCAAGGCTGATTCCATCCCAAATAATAACCTTTCTGTGTGCAGAACTGGACACATCAAAACAAATGGCATTTCTAACTGCAGAAAAGAAAGAACAACTTCCTCTCTACTTCTTGGCATTAACAAAGCAGAGCCACCTAACTGCAAGAAAAGTGTTACAAGCTCTAGGCTTCATGGCATCCTGCATAATTCTAGTCCCTCATGCCAGGCTTCATATGAGAAAGCTACAGTGGTACCTAAAGAATTTGTGGTCTCAGCACAAGCACAGCCTGGAAACCAAAATTCCAATGATCCCATGCCTGAAGCAAGAGTTCTTATGGTGGGCTCAGGCCTGTCAATCAAACACAGGACTGCCCTTCAGCAAAAGTCATCCAAGACAAACTATCACGACAGATGCCTCAGACCTCGGTTGGGGGGCACACATGATGGACAAGTGCATTCAAGGCCTATGGACTCAAGACCAACTGCATCTGCACATAAACCTAAAAGAAATGATGGCAGTAAAATTGGCAATCCGGGCATTCAGACCTCTTCTCCACGAAGGCCAGCTGTTGATAAGGACAGACAACACCACAGTTATGTGGTACATCAACAAACAGGGAGGCACACATTCATACCCCCTATGCCGGCTGGCACTAGACCTATGGGATGTGGCTCTGAGTTACAACCTTCAGTTACAGGCAATTTATGTACCAGGAAAGGAAAACATTCTAGCAGACATATTAAGCAGAACTACAACAGATGCCCACGAATGGATGCTGCATCTGGACATCTTCAAAGACATCACAAGAAAATGGGGATTACCACAAATAGACTTATTTGCATCCCCATACAATCACCAGTTGAAGAAATTCTGCACAAGGACTTACCACCCACTTGCTTGGAAGGTGGACTCCCTATCTTTCAGTTGGAAAAGCCTGACAGCATACGCATTCCCACCACTTCCTTTGATGCACAAGGTGCTCCTCAAGATCAAGGAGGAACGTCCGAGGATCATTCTGATAGCCCCAGACTGGCCAAGACAACATTGGTACCCACTGCTGAGGAGCATGTCCCGGGAACAAATATGGAAACTGCCCCTGATCCCATTACTGCTGACACAGAACAACTACAACATTCTGCATCCAAACCTAAAATCTCTGCAGCTAACTGCCTGGAACATTACATGACAGGAATTAACCCAAATTTATCCCAAAGGGTTAAGGACATAATCCTGGAGGCTCGTAGACCTTCAACAAGAAAGAATTATGCAGCAAAATGGAAAAGATTTCTCATCTGGAGTGCTGCAAAAGGGCAAGATGTGACACTGGTGAACATAGCCAACATCCTGGAGTACTTGGCTGAGCTCTACCACACAGGCCTGTCCTATTCCTCCATTAAGATACATGCATCAGCTATTTCAGCACAGTACAGCTTGGATCCTCCTGTCTTCTCGCATCCTCTGCTCAGACAGTTTCTGAGGGGAATTAAAAATGTAAAACCTCCCAGGAAACCTCCATTGCCAGCCTGAGACTTGAACTTTGTGCTAGAAAAACTGACTCTGCCTCCTTTCGAGCCAGCAGCTACAGCAGACTTACAATACTTATCCTGGAAGACTGCCTTCCTGCTGGCAATAACTTCAGCAAGAAGGGTCTCTGAACTACAAGCATTAATGGCAGTACAACCCTTCCTGATCTTCCATCAAGATAGTGTCCATGAGAACAAATCCTACATTTATGCCTAAGGTGGTATCCAGAGTCTCTTTAAATCAGGCTATCCACCTTCCTACTTTCTACCCCAATCCACAGAACAGGGGAGAAAAGCTCTTACATACCTTGGATGTACACAGGCAATTACGCTACTACCTGGACAGGACAAAAAACAATAGAAAAACTGACCAGCTTCTGGTAGCTTATGCAACAGGAAAAGAAGGAAAACCAATTTCTAAACAGACAATCTCCAAATGGATAGGAAATTGCATTAGACTTTGTTACTCCTATCATGGAAAGAAAACTCCAGAGAACATCAGGCCTCACTCCACAAGGGCCACAGCCGCTACCACAGCTTTCTTACGAGGAGTGGCTACCAAGGACATTATAGAGGCTGCTACTTGGACCTCCGTGCATACATTTGCCAAGCATTATAACTTACCTCTATATTCTAGATCCCGTGCTGGCTTTGCCACTTCTGTTTTGCAAGGGATCCTGACTACACCATAATCTATACTCATTTCCTCCTCCCCTAGTTTAGCTATGGTATTCTACCCATTTGTAATGACTGCAGATGCATCCTTGAAGGACATAGTACAGTTTTGTACCTACCATAAATGTAGATGTCCGAGAGGAATGCATCTGCAGTCGGGATTACCCACCCTCCTTCCCCTCTGAGGTACTCCTAGGGTACTTACCAATCCTCAGCTAGCTTGGGGGGGATCTATAATGGTGTATTTGTTTGTATATATGTACATACATGTTTATTTTGTGTGTTTGCTCTCTACTATTTGGAAACTTTGGCATTTATCCAAATTTAGCCTACCAAGAGGGCACCTGGCATCTGGGGCAAGAAACACTGAGGAAGATGGCGTTGGCTGATGCCTTTATACCCGAAAACTGCCGCAATGACGTCGGGTGAAGTGCGACACCAGCCGAGGCCGGACCCAGACTTTGGAATCCGGCAGACCGAAGGGCTGCCTGATGACAGGACAACCCATTTGTAATGACTGCAGATGCATTCCTCTCGGACATCTACATTTATGGTAGGTACAAAACTGTACTTTGTGGATGATATGAAAAAATCATGATAGGAGACCTTAAGACACTTGATACAATTGGACATGAAATATTATGGGTAATAGTGAAAGAACTGTATAGTTGTAATAAAGTAAAGCCAGTTAAGCCAAGGGATACATATGAAGAGTGGTGTAAGACAGGGATGCCCAGTGAGTTGTATACTCTCTGCTTTAGTTGTGAATGTGATTGTATGTGAAATAAATTGGAAAATGAAGGAGGCGTGGTGTATAACAACTTAAGGGTTAAGAATTCCAGTCCTGTTAACATATGCAAATGGCATTATAATAATTGCAAAAAAAAAAAAAATTTGGATAAAAGAAGTAATTTTGCACAAATAAGTATCTAGAGGTATTGGGGGGGGATGGACGTAAATTGAGAGAAAAGTAAAGGTTTAGATCATGTAGTAAAGATAGATGTATATTTTACCATGAATGACGTTTCTGTGTTGGGGGGAAAAACAATAGAAGAAATAAAACAAACGTCTTTTCTGGAGAACATAAAATTATCATTCGAAAAAAGGCTTATTTTTGATAAATTTAGTACTGATGGGGAGAAATAGCATACTTTGCAAGTGTATTTATGTTGCCAACAGAATTTGAAAAGGAATTATTGCAGATATATATTTTTATCATTTATACTGGGCTTTAGATTAAACCCAGTAAAAAGAGGAGATTTTTTATGTAAATAAAAGAAAGGTTGTTTCAGGTTAATTAACTCAGTGGTGTATGTTGCTTCATTAAATTTGTGCAAGTTTTAAATGTGGATAAATGAAAAAAAGATGAGAGATTGGTAGCAAAACTGTTTAAATACAAGTATGATAAATTTGGGGATTTGGTAAAAAAGTGTATAAATGAAGAACTAAAATGTTACCAAGAAAAATTTTTTGTGGAAAATTAAAATTGATTTAGAAAAAGAAGCATGGTATAAGAATGCAATGATAAAACATTACAATGTAAAATCATGGGAAAATTGAACAGATAAAAACTAAGCTATAAAAATAAACAAATGGTGTAAGAAGTAGACTGTCGAGATTTTTTGTGGACATTGTTAATAGATACATGTACAGTAAAAGGAAATATGTCATATAACAAGAAAAGTGATAGAATGTTTACATTGTCAAGAAGAAGAAACTATTAAACAGGTTTTTGAAATGTAAAGGAGTGTAAAAGTTATGGGGAAAACTATGTAAAGAAGATTTTTTTAAAGATATAGAAGTGGCAAAAAATAACATGGATATGATTAAATATGGATATAAGAATAGAACAATTATGTTAAAATCAATAAGTTATTTTATGTCATATGGGTTATATGGAATGAAAAGCTAAATGAAATTATTTAATGGGAAATAGATTTAGAAAAAATATTAAGTAAAATCAGGTGGTTATGGAGAAAGGATGAAAATTTAGTATGATTGTAAGGAAAATTATGAATGTGTACGTATATTTGTATATCTGTATATTTGTGTATTTGCAAATATTTATAAATGTTGTAGATAAGTTTTTTTTTCTATATAGGCAAAAGACCACTACTCTCCAAGACCTGCCGTGGCATGGTTTAAAGTCTCAGATGAAGGATGATGCACCTAATAGCTATGAGAAAGACTGAGGTGTTAACCTGAAAGATGTGTATCAGCGTTTTGGAGGAGAGGCAGACATTGAACTGTATTAACAGACCAATGATCCAATGGGTAGTTGAATGCAAGAAGACCCCAATATTGTCGGTGGGTCTTGATGTAACGAAGACATTCAGTACAGTTTGCTGGGAGTTTATGAATAGTGTAGCATTTGCATTTCCTGATGAAATAATGGGGTTAATTAGGAAGACACATGAAATCAGAGGACCAAATTGAGCTAGGAGGGTTCCACTCTGACAAGCTGCATTTTTGAACAAATGATTCAGCCAGGGGTGTCCTCCTTCCTCTTTATTTGCTTAATACTTAAAGCCACTGACAAAGAAAATAAGGGGCTCATAAATTCAAGGGTATAACTGGTATGGTATTCAAGAAAAATTATTTGCAGATGCTATATTTTTTCTTGGTAAACCCAAAGATATTTCAGTGTTGAACATTTTGAGACCGTTTCAAGTTTTTCAGGATATAAAATAGAATAAAGGTTATTATGGCACAATATGATGATGATCATAGTGTTTCACTGTTGCAGTCATTACACTTGGGTTATCCTGCTGGCAGGCTACCCGCAGTCGGCCTGAATTCCAAAGTCTTGGTCTGGCGTTGGTTACTGTCACCTCTTCCCTGATGCCAGGGGTATAAAAGATGCAGCCAACGCCATTTTCTTCAGTCTTTCTTGCCGTGCGGTGCCCGAAGCAAAGGCAGTTCGCAAGTGCCGGTCGGCCAACTCTTGAGATTTTCGAAATCGAATTTCAGATCCGAAGTCTTCATTAAAGCTAAGTACCCCGTTGGGGAAACTTTTTTCTTGCTCCAGACCTATGTCAGAAAAAGTTAACAATTGTATTTCTTGTGGGAAGCAAATACCTCATAAGGATTACTTATTGTATTGTATTACTTACTGTATTCCTTGCCTAGGCCCTGACCACGACATTGCTTGTTGTCGGTTTTGTGCTAGATTTAACCAACGCACTATAAAGCATTGGTACAATTTTGCCTTTCATTACTTCGGCTGAAGATTTAACTATACAATGCCATCGGAGCAACCGACGACCGGAGTTTCTAAAAAATGCAAGGATAAAGACAGACAGGCATCCGAGGTCCAAAACAGACAATGAGGCTTCCGCTAAGCTAGTCGTCGGTTCGCCGGTTCTCAGTGAGGAGCTTTCGCAGCCCCTGACGCCCACTACCTCAGAGCCACAGGCCGCTTCTGACTCCAACATGGAGCCGACTGGGCCTCTGGAAACTCAAGGTATTGGATCCTCGGAAAATATACCCTCAGATGGGTCCGGAGCCGCTGTGCAGGCATCGGCTTCTGAGGGCGTTTTCAGACCAACACAGTTATATGTGAAGCCATCTTCAGCTTCTAAGCCAAAGACTAAAGCAGCTCTAAAGGCAAAGAAACAAGTACAGCATGCTCCAGGACATACTTCCATGCCTAAAAAACAAATGCTCAAAATGGCCGAAGACCTTATTACTTTGATCAGGGGTTCCCATCCCCCTCCTGATAAGAGGCCTAGGCAAGAGACAGAATATGAATCATCTGATCAGGTTTCTATTTCCTCTGATTCATCCTCTGATGAGGAATACTCTCTTCCTCCCTATGAGGACTGTGATGCTGAAGAATCTATTCCTTCAGCCTCTCCTCCTGAAGATTTCTCCTTTGGGGAAACCCTGCATACCACGAGGGAGCACTTTCATTGGGAGAGCCAGGACTACTCAGAATCTAAGAAAAGGCTCAGAGATTTCCTTTTACTTCCTCAGCACAGGCCCCTTGCTATTCCCCCTGTTCTGGACATTGTAGATGTTTTTTTTGAGTCCGGCCTGTCTCCAGACTCTATACCCCCTGCACCAGTAAAGCCAGACAAGTACTACAGGGTACCAGATTCCCATAAATTTCTATATAAAAACCCTGCTGCTGACCCAGAAACCATATTGCAGGGTCCAAAGGGGGTGTCAAAGCTTCCACTGCTAAAAACCCTGTCCCTTTTGACAGAGATTCTAGAGCACTGGACAGATGGAGGAAAAAAGTTTACACTTCTGCTACATTGGCTGTGAGGGCCTTAAATTGTCAATTTCATATGCTTAAATATCAGCAATACTTAATGTCTCTATTAAAACAGAAAATGTTGTCTAATTCTGAATGTACAGAAAACAAGGAAATGCAGGATTTATTGCATGCAGCTGAACAAGTGGGAAAACATACTTTGCAATGTGGTTTTGATTCTTTGGAAGCCTCTTGCAGGGCCGCTGTAACAGGTTCTGTGATTAGGAGGCATGCTTGGTTAAAGGAACAGAATCTGCCTGATCATGTTAAAGGAAAATTATTAGATGCTCCATTACAGCATGATACTTTGTTTGGTATTAAGGCAGAAGAGGTGTTGAAGAAAATGGAGGATAAAGCGAAATCTATGCAGACAGTAAAATATTTCTTACAGGTACAGCCTCCCAGGTTTAGTAGGAACTAGCCTTCAAAAAATTGGTCCGTTCCAGTGTCAGACAGGCCACAAAGAGGCAGATACAGATGCCCTAGAGGCAGATCCCAGCCCCAAGGCTCATACAGGCCTAAACAGTGGGGTGCTTCTACCTCCAAAAGCGGAGAAGACAAATCTTAACCTTATAGTAAACGGTCCCAATGACTTTCCCTCTACCAGTACCAAGCACTTAACTTTTGGAAGCTCCCTTAGGGGGAAAACTAGCACTTTTTTCACAAAACTGACACAAGATCACCCAGGACAAATGGGTCTTGAGTATAGTGTCTCAGGGCTACAGGTTCCACTTTCACACCATGCCAAAAGCAAGAGGCATGCCAGACCTGCCACACAATCAATGGGCAGAGGCACAAAAACAAGTTTCATCCTTCATGGACATGGGGGCCATTCAGCGAGTACCACTACAGGAGCAGGGACAAGGATTTTACTCATGACTTTTCTTGGTGCCCAGAAAGGACAAAGCCTGGAGACCAATTCTGGACCTGTCTATTCTAAACACTTTTCTGGATGTTCCAAAATTCAAAATGTTGACACTGCAGCAACTTCTCCCCACGCTGGGCAAGAAGGCTTGGCTTGTAACTTTGGACCTAAAAGAGGCATACCTGCATGTTCCAATCAGACAATCTTGCAGAAGATACCTCAGATTCATAGCTGGATCAATGCACTACCAATTCTCTGCAGTGCCCTTTGGCTTATCTACTGCGCCCAGGGTCTTCACAAAATGCCTGGCACCAGTAATTGCTTTTTGCAGACAAAGAGGAATTCAAATATACCCCTACCTGGACAACTGCCTTATTCAAGCAGAGAACAAGAACATTTTACTAAATCATCTGGCGTTTGTAAAAAGATTGCTAATTTGCCTAGGGTACACAGTAAGCAAAAAGAAATCAAAGCTAGTACCCTCACAAGAGATAATATTCCTGGGTGCAAGCTTAAATACTACTGCCCAGATGGCTTATCTCACGCCAGACAAACAAAGGAAACTGACTTCTTACTTCGAAATGTTGGCAACAAAATCCCAGTTATCTGCAAGAAAAATTCTGCAGGCTTTGGGCTTCTTGGCATCCTGCATTCTGTTAATTCCATATGCAAGACTGAATATGAGGAAACTACAATGGTATCTAAAAAGTGTCTGGACTCAACATTGCACAGCCTGGAAAAATTAATTACACTCATTCCCTGCCTGCAACAGGAGTTTCGATGGTGGGCACAGGCCTGTCACCTCACCAAGGGACAGCCATTCCCTTTACCCACAGCCAGGCAGACACTAACAACAGATGCATCAGATTATGCCTGGGGGGCCCACATGGCAGGAAAAGGTATTCAGGGCACATGGCCCACAAGCCAAATGCATCTTCATATCAATCAAAAAGATGCTGGCTGTTCACAATGCCCTGACCGCCTTCAAGGATCTACTTCATCCAGGACAACTGCTGATAAAGACAGACAATACTATAGTCATGCGGTACATAAACAAGCAGGGAGGTGCACATTCCTACCCCCCTCTGCAGACAAGCCATGACTTTGTGGAACATAGCATTGACTTATCAAGTACACCTGCAAGCACAATTCCTGACAGGAAAGACAAATACTCTGGCAGACGAACTAAGCAGAAAACTCATGGATCCTCACGAGTGGAAACTAGATCCACAAATCTTCAGCATGATAACAAAAAAATGGGGATGCCCAGACATAGATCTATTTGCCTCCCCTCACAACTGCCAACTACAGAGATTCTGCACAAGGACTTATCACAAGCAAGCATGGAAAGTGGATGCTCTATCATTCAGCTGGAAAACCCTCACAGTTTATGCCTTTCCTCCATTGCCTCTCCTCCCCAAGGTACTCCTAAAGGTCAGACGAGAAGCCAGAAATTATACTGATTGCCCCAGACTGGCCCTGCCAGTACTGGTACCCAATCCTAAAGAGCTTGTCTCAAGGCCCAGCCTGGACATCGCCTCAAATTCCTCATTTACTGACGCAACAAAACAATCAGATCCTGCACAGCCATCTCAGAACCCTAAATCTGGCAGCATGGCAGATAATGTAACCATTCAGAACACGCCTCCCTCTAAAGCAGTTATGGATGTTATTTTGGAGGCCAGGAGGAACAGCACCAGAAAATCTTATGCAGCTAAATGGAAGAGATTCTATGCTTGGAACCATTCACAGGGAATTGAACACGCTTGTACCAAATATTCCCTCAGATTTTACAATACCTAACTGAGATGCTGGACAAAGGCCTATCCTTTTCATCAATTAAGACCCATGCCTCTGCAATTTCAGCTCATTACAATACAGACCCTCCCATTTTTTCACATCCACTACTAAGGCAGTACCTCAAAGGAGCCAAAAACATAGGACCTCCACGTAGAGTGCCAATACCTGCATGGGACCTCAATTTTGTTTTGGAAAAACTCACTCTGCCTCCTTTTGAGACAGCCACTACAGCTGATATAAAATTCTTATCATGGAAAACAGCTCTGCTCCTAGCAATAACTTCGGCAAGAAGAGTCTCAGAGTTACAGGCACTAATGGCTGTGGAACTTTTTATAATTTTCCATCCAGACAGGGTTTTTCTAAGGACAAACCCAACATTTATGCCTAAGGTAGTGTCCAGTGTGGCTCTTAACCAAACCATTCATTTGCCTGCCTTTTATCCAAACCCACAGAATAAGGGGGAGAGACTTCTGCATTCTTTGGACATACACAGACAGCTACGCTTTTACGTGGACAGAACTAAAGCTTTCAGGAACACTGAGCAACTCTTAGTGGCATATGCTGCAGGATTACAAGGAAAAGCTATCTCAAAGCAGACTATTTCAAAATGGATAGGTCACTGCATTCGTTTCTGCTATTCACAGCATGGCAAATCAGTGCCTAAGGGCATTAGGCCACATTCAACCAGAGCAGCAGCCACTTCAGCCTTCCTCAGAGGAATACCAACCAGGGACATTTTGGAGGCTGCAACTTGGACTTCAGTGCACACTTTCACAAAGCACTACCACTTACCTCTTTACTCCAAATCCAGAGCAGGCTTTGCCACTGCAGTTCTGCAGGGCCTCATAGCCACTCCTAATTCTCTTTAGGCCCAGCCACCCAACCTCAGCTTTGGGATTCAACCCAAGTGTAATGACTGCAACAGTGAAACACGATGAACATAGTACAGTTGTGTACCTACCATAAATGTAGAAGTTCAAGTGTATTCCCTGTTGCAGTCCAGATTACCCACCCACCAACCCCCTTTCTTTACTGGGACTAATCTGTACATCTCTATTCTATACAACCTATGTGGTGTATTTGCTTGTAGGTGAAGGTAATGTTTATGTTAGTGCATGCTTTTTTATTGGCATACTTTTTAGCCTACCCTTGTGGGGGAACCTGACATCTGTGGCAAGAAAAACTGAAGAAAATGGCGTCGGCTGCATCTTTTATACCCCTGGCGCACTGACGTCAGGGAAGAGGCAACAGCAACCGACACCGGACCGAGACTTTGGAATTCAGGCCAACTGCGGGTAGCCTGCCAGCAGGATAACCCAAGTGTAATGACTGCAACAGTGAATACACTCTAACATCTACATTTATAGTAGGTACACAACTGTACTTTCTTCATGTTTCACTGTTGCAGTCATTACATTTGAGTTATCTGCTTGCAGGTAGCCCTCAGTCAGCCAGATTAACAAAGTCTTGGGTCCTGCGTCAGTTGCTGTCCCTTCTTCCATGACAGCAGGGGTATAAAACATGCAGCTGATGCCATTACATCAGTCTTTCTTGCCGTGCGGTGCCCGAAGCAGAAGCAGTTCGCAAGTGCCGGTCGGCGGACTCCTGAAATTTTCGTTTTCGAGTTTCAGAACCAAAGTCTTCAACTAAAGCTAAGTACCCCATTGGGGAAACTTTTTCTTGCTCCTTTCTGATGTCAGTAAAAGTTAATAATACCTCATAAAGATTTTCATTCGTACTGTATTCCTTGCCTAGGCCCTGATCACAACGTACCTTGCTGTCGGTTTTGTGCTTTATTTAATCAGCGCACTATCCGTCGTCTGTATATTTTCGCCTCTAAATATTTCGGTTCACAGTTTAATTATCCAGAAATGTCAGTTAGCCCATCCGTCTACCGGGATTCCGAAAAAACACAAAGATAAAGACAGAGACAGGCTGCCGAGGTCCAAATCTGCCGACGACGCTTCTCCTAAGCCAGTCGCCAGTTCGCGTGTACTTCGCAGCCCCTGATACCCGCTACTTCTGATTCGCAGGTTTCTACTGAGACCCATTTGGAGTCCGGTATGCCTCGAGATGCTTCAACTATGGAACCCTCGGATGTCTCTACCTTGGATGGGTCCGGAGCCGCTGTGCAGGCACCGGCTTCTGAGGGTGTATTCAGGCCTACAGACTTGCATATTAAACCGACGCCTCCTTTATCACTTAGACCTAAATCTCGAACCATGCCTAAAAAACTGACGCCCACGCCACATGCTCAGGCCTCTTTGCCTAAAAAACAAATAAGAATGGCTGAAGATTTAATAACTCTAATCAGGGGTAGCTAAACCCTCCCTTTCTAAGAGGCCTAGGACTGAAGTTGTTTATGAATCTTCTGACCAGGATTCTGTTTTTTCTGATTCTTCTGATGATCTGGAATTTGCCCTTGTCTACTTATGAGGATTCTGATGCAGAGGACTCCATTCCCTCTGCTTCCCCTCCAGAGGATTTTTCTTTTGGGGAAACCTTGCATAATGTAAGGGAGCATTTCCACTGGGAAAGCCAGGATTTTTATTATTCAGAAAAGAGGCTTAGGGATTTTTTACTCCTACCTCAGCATAGGCCTTTAGCTATTCCTCCTGTACTAGACATTGTTGATGATGCTTTTTTGGAATCTAGTTTGGCCCCTGATTCCTTGCCTCCTGCTCCCAGAAAACCTGACAGATACTACAGGGTCCCTGAGTCACACAAGTTCCTTTTTAAAAAATCCTATTGCGGATCCAGAGAATATTTCACAGGGGCCCAAGGGCATTAAGGCTTCTACTGCTAAAAATCCTACCCCTTCTGATAGAGACTCCAGGACGCTGGATAGATGGGGTAAGAAGGTTTACACTTCTGCAACCTTGGCCATTAGGGCTTTAAACTGCCAGTTTCATATGTTAAAGTATCAGCAACATGTTATTGGATTGCTTAAACAGAAAATAATGTTGATTCCGGACTGTGTGGAAATAAAGAATTACAGGATTTAATGCAGTCTGCTGAACAAGTTGGAAAACATACTTTGCAATGTGGTTTTGATTCATTAGAAGCCTCTTGCAGGGCTGCTGTTACTGGGTCTGTGCTCAGAAGGCATGCTTGGTTAAAGGAGCAATCTTTGCCTGATCATGTTAAAACTAAATTGTTGGATGCTCCCTTAAATCAGGACCGCCTGTTTGGCAACAAGGCTGAGGAAGTTCTTAAAAAGTTGGAAGATAATGCTAAATCTATGCAAACTGTTAAAGATTTCTTACAAGTTCAGCCTCCTCGATTTAGTAGGCACTGGCCCTCTAAGAATTGGTCCTTTCCAGCCCCTTCCAGGTCTTCTCAAGCCAAACCCAGACATAGCAAAAGCCCCAGGTTTCAGTCCCAGGGGACACACAGGACTAAGCAGTGGGGGGGCCTCCACTTCCAAATCTAGGAGTAATAAGACTCCCCCCTATAGTAAACTGTCTCAATGACTTCCATTTAAAATTTCCAAGCACTTATCAACTGACTGCCCCTTTGGGGGGAAAGATTGCTCTTCATGCAAAGAACTGGGAACTCATTACCCAAGACAAATAGGTTTTAAATATAGTGTCCCAGGGATACAGATTTCACTTCCACACATTGCCAACACCAAGAGGGTGGCCGGACCTACCCCCAAATCAGTGGGCAGAGGCCCAAAAGCAAGTATTTTCTCTCTTAAGCACGGGGGCTATTCAACTGGTACCAGAAGAGGAAAAGGGACAAGGTTTCTACTTGAGGCTTTTCCTGGTACCCAGAAAAGACGATTCATGGCGTCCTATCCTGGACCTGTCTACTCTAAACACCTTTTTGGCAATTCCAAAATTCAAGATGATGACTCATCACTAATTACTTCCAATGCTAGGCAGAGATGCCTGGTTGGCAACACTAGATTTAAAAGAAGCATACCAGGGAATCCCTTGCAGAAGATACCTACGCTTCAAAGCAGGTTTACACGCACTATCAGATGTTCTTAGTGTTTCACTGTTGCAGTTATTACATTTGGGTAATCTGCTTGCAGATTGCCCTCAGTCGGCCTGATTAACAAAGTCTTGGGTCCTGCGTCAGTTGCTGTCCCTTCTTCCATGACGTCAGGTCGTCGGGTATAAAACATGCAGCTGACATCATTACATTAGCCTTTCTTGCTGTGCGGTGCCCGAAGCAGAAGCAGTTCGCAAGTGCCTGTCGGCCGCCTCCTGAAATTTTCATTTTCGAGTTTCAGAACCGAAGTCTTTAACGTAAAGCTAAGCACCTCGTTGGGGAAACTTTTCCTTGCTCCTTCCCGATGTCAGTAAAAGTTAATAATTGCATTACTTGTGGAAAGCAAATACCTCATAGATTTTCATTCGTACTGTATTCCTTGCCTAGGCCCTGACCACAACATATCTTGCTGTCGGTTTGGTGCTTTATTTAATCAGAACACTATACGTAATCTGTATATTTTTGCTTCTATATATTTCGGTTCTGGGTTTAATTATCCAGAAATGTCGTCGGTTAGCCATTTGACTACCGGGATTCTGAAAAAAACGCAAAGATAAAGACAGAGGCCGCCGAGGTCCAAAACTGCCGACGACGCTTCTCCTAAGCCAGTTGGCCAGTACTCAGTGAGGCACTTTCGCAGCCCCTGATACCCGCTACTTCTGATTCGCAGGCCTCTACTGAGACCCATTCGGAGTCTGGTATGTCACGAGATACTTCAACTGTGGAACCTGCGGATGTCTCTACCTTGGATGGGTCTGGAGCCACTGTGCACCAGCTTCTGAGGGTTTATTCAGGCCTACAGACTTGAATATTAAATCGACACCTCCTTCATTATTAAGGCCTAAATCTCTATCTATGTCTAAAAGACTGACGCCCAGGCCACATGCTCAGGCCCCTATGCCTAAAAAACAAATGATTAAAATGGCTGAAGATCTAATAACTGTAATCAGGGGTAGTCAACCCCCCCCCCCCCCAAAGAGGCTTAGGGCTGAGCTTGTTTATGAATCTTCTGATCAGGATACTGTTTCTTCTAACTCTTCTGATGACCTGGATTTGTCCATACCTACTTATGAGGATTCTGATGCCGAGGATTCTATTCCCTCTGCTTCCCCTCCTGAGGATTTTTCTTTTGGGGAAACTTTACATACTTTAAGGTAGCATTTCCATTGGGAAAGCCAGGAATTTTCTGATTCAAAAAAGAGGTTTCTACTCAAGACTTTTCCTGGTACCCAGAAAAGTCAAATCATGGCATCCAATCCTGGACCTGTCTACTCTAAACACCTTTCTGAAGATTCCAAAATTCAAGATGCTGACTCTTCACCAATTACTTCCTATGCTAGGCAAAGATGCCTGGTTGGCAACACTAGATTTAAAAGAAGCATACCTGCACATCCCAATCAGGGAATCTTGCAGAATATACCTACGCTTCAAAGCAGGCTACACGCATTATCAGTTCTCTGCACTGCCCTTTGGCTTATCTACTGCACCCAGGGTATTTACAAAGTGGCTTGCTCCAGTTATTGCATTTTGCAGGCAAAGAAGTATTCAAATATACCCATACCTGGACGATTGTCTAATTCAGGCAGAAAACCAGGACATATTTTTAAATCTGGCATTTGTAAAAAGGGTTCTAACTTGTCTGGGGTACACCATAAACGAAAAGAAATCACAACTGGTACCCTGTCAACAAATTATATTCCTGGGTGCAAGCTTGAATACAACTGCCCAGATGGCTTACCCTCACGCCAGAAAAGCAAATTAATTTGGTAACCTACTTCAAACAAGTGGCCACAAAAACCCTGCTATCTGCAAGACAAATTCTGCAAGCCTTAGGGTTCATGGCCTCCTGCATTCTTCTAATTCCATATGCAAGACTGCATATGAGGAAACTACAGTGATATCTAAAAAGCCTATGGTGTCAACATTATCAGGATCTAGAAGCAAGGATTCCTATCATACCTTGCCTACGCCTAGAATTCCTTTGGTGGGCAGAGGCCTGTCACCAAAACAAGGGATTACCTTTCACACCACCCCCTGCCGCCCAAACCCTAACAGATGCATCAGACTATGCATGGGGGGGGGGGGGGTCACTTGGCAGGGAAGTGCATTCAGGGCAAATGGAACCCAAGTCAAATGCACCTACATATCATTCAAAAAGAAGTGTTAGCTGTACAGAATGCTCTGACAGCCTTCAAGGACTACATTCTTCCAGGACAACTAATGGTAAAGACAGACAACACCACTGTTATGTGGTACATAAACAAGCAGGGGGGTACACATTCTTACGCCCTCTGCACACTAGCCATGGCATTGTGGAACACAGCCTTGAGCTACCAAGTGCACCTACAAGCTCAATTCCTGCCAGGAAAATTAAATACACTGGCAGACGGACTAAGTAGAAACCTCATGGACCCGCATGAGTGGAAACTGGAACCAAGGATTGTCATCATGTCGACAAGCAAATGAGGGAGCCCAGCTATAGACCTGTGTGCCTCTCCCCAGAACTACCAGTTGGACACATTTTGCACAAGGACTTCCCCAGAAGCAAGCCTGGAAAGTGGCTGCTTTGTCCTTCAGCTGGAAAAACCTATCAGTCTGTGCCTCCTCCAGACTGGCCACCCAATGCTGGTACCCCCTCCTGCGCACTGTCACAGTTATCCCCATGGCACTTGCCTCAGACTCCTTCCCTGTTGTCTCAGCAGGAGAACCGGATTCTGCACCCTCTAACACTGAACCTTGCAGCCTGGCTAATTACATAATCTCTCCTCTACCATCCCTCAGTAAACTTGTGATGGATATCATTTTAGAGGCAAGGAGGCCTAGTACTAGAAAATCTTATGCTGAAAAATGGGAAAGATTCTGTGCCTGGAACCAATCTCAAGGGATGAGCACAGCAGCGCCCAATTTACCTCAGATTTTACAATACCTAATTGAGATGCTTCACAAGGGACTGTCTTTTTCCTCCATTAAAATCCATGCCTCAGCCATTTCAGCTCATTATAGCACAGAACCTCCCCTCTTCTCTCATCCACTGCTCAAGCAGTTTCTCAGAGGGGCCAAAAATTTGAGACCACCCAGGAGAGCTCCAATCCCAGCCTGGGACCTTAACTTTGTACTGGAGATACTCACTCTACCTCCTTTCAAACCAGTTGCTACTGCAGACCTAAAATTTCTTTCTTGGAAAACAGTTTTCCTTTTAGCAATCACTTCAGCTAGAAGGGTATCTGAATTACAAGCCCTTATGGCAGTGGAGCTTTTCATCATCTTTCATGCGGACAGGGTGTCCCTCAGAACCAATCCATCCTTTATGCCCAAGGTGGTATCCAGTGTGGCTCTTAGTCTGTTCATTTGCCAACCTTCTTTCCCAATCCACAGAACAAAGGGGAATTGATACTGCATTTCTTAGATGTGCACAGACAACTTAGATTCTACTTTGACAGGACTAAACCTCAAAGGAAATCTGAACAACTGCTGGTGGCATTTGCTGCAGGGGCAGAGGGGAAGGCTATTTCAAAGCAAACCATTTCTAAATGGATAGGCCATTGCATTCATTTCTGCTATAAGCACCATGGAAAACCCATCCCCCAGGGGATCAGACCTCACTCCACCAGGGCTGCGTCTACCTCTACAGCCTTTCTCAGAGGTGTCCCTACCAGGGACATCCTAGAAGCTACTACCTGGAGCTCTGTGCATACTTTCACCAAGCATTATCATTTGCCAATTTTCTCTAAATCCAGAGCTGGCTTTGCCACTGCAGTCTTGCAGGGCTTTATAGCTGGTCCTAATGCTATCTAAATTCCTCCTCCCAACCATAGCTTTGGAAACCTACCCAAATGTAATGACTACAACAGTGAAACACGCAGAACATAGTACAGTTGTGTACACTTACCATAAATGTAGATGTTAGAGTGTATTCACTGTTGCAGTCCTGGTTACCCTCCCTCCAGCCCCCTAACTTCTTTTGGGTATACCTCTACTTTCCTTTACTATGCTTAAAAGCCTTTTTGGTGTATTTGCTTTTTTGTTGGAGGTATATCATTGTACTTTTATTTAATTGCTCCCCATTAGGGTGGCACCTGACATCTGGGGCAAGAAAAACTGATGTAATAGCATCGGCTGCATGTTTTATACCCCTGATGACCTGACGTCATGGAAGAAGGGATATGTAGTAAATCTATCATTAATGGGTCGGAGGATGCCTTGTATGCCAGGCACGGGTCACATCTTGGAAGTTTGTAGGATGCTGAGTATAGTGACAGGCCTTTGAGTGTCCATGTAAGATGTGTTAAGACCTTGTATCCTTTTAGTAAGGTATCTCTGTTGGTGTTCCAATTTTTGCATGTGTCTGGACAGATACATGCCAAAGGGTGCACTATGTTCAATGGCTGGCTTAATGAGGGCTGAGTAAAAAGGAACAATGACATCCCTAAATGGTTGGGAGGGTGGCCTAATGGTTAAGGGGTTTGCCTTACAAGCACAAGGTACAGGGTTTGAGTCTCACAAGGGATAATTGGCTAGACTTAAAATGGCTTGCAAGGGCAGTTAGCCTAGTACTAATCTATGAACCTAAATCTAGACACAATCCCTTTATTTGTAAGCTGTACAGTACAGAAGGACTTTTTTACAACAGTAGACACATGTTGGTCAAAAGTAAGGTCACTGTCCATATATCTTCTCAAATCATGAATAACTGGATCAGCTCCGTGGTGATGTCCATTAGACATTCTTTGATATGTATCTGAAACATCATTAGGCTTTAATGGTACAAAATATGCATTTGGCCATGTATTTTTTTTTGTGTGTGTATTTTTAAACAGTAAGCTAAAGCAGAAATCACAGCTATTTGTCTTGTTTTTGTTTTATTTATTTTATTTTATATACCTATATTGGTGATAAATGCAGTCTATTAATGTTGCAAGTGTTTTAAGTGTACAGTCTAATCTTATGTATGTTTAATGTTATAGCACATAAGTCAGAACAGGCTGGGAAAGTTGAGGTTATTGAATGGTTGAGGTCATTACACTGGTTTAAGTATTTATTGTAACTTAGCTTTATGATTAGAGAATTTTCTTTTTATCTTTACCAGTCCAATTCTACTTTGCTAATAATACAAGTTTCATTTTATCTTTAAATGCACAGTTTAGATGATTTGCGGTTGCCAGAAGAATGGGATGCATCTGTGCTCCTGTGAAGTAGCCGAGGATGTTTTGTTACCAGGGATATTTTTCATTCATAGTGAAGACATAGAACTTCCTCTCTAGAATCAGGGCAGCAACTTTTGATATAAATAGTTTAAATACTGGAATTTGATGGTTTAACACTGGTGAATCTGAGTGTTTTAATCATGTTTCTCTGGACTTGAAAAGTTCTTATAGGACATAGTCTTTGAAATGTAAGGAAACTACGTTTGGGAGGTTGGCATAATGGTTAAGGTGTTTCCCTTACAGACACAAGGTACAGGGTTCGATTCTCACACAGGGTAACTGGCTAGGCTTAAAATGGCCCACAAGGGCAGTTAGCTTAGTACTAATTTAGGTAACAGCTCCTCGTGGTGTTCTGCAGAGTTCTACAAGCAGCAGAGAGCGAAAGAGAGACTTTAACAGATTATAAGTACTTTTTTTCTACTTTCCTACCAGCGACTGTTTAGTCTCGCCGAAAAGCAAGTTTTCTAACTGAGTTCTGCAAAGTTTTTTTCTGCTTTTTTTGTGTTTTGCACTTTAAAAGTTGTTTTTGCCTTGTTTAATTGTTGTAGGCTACACACTCAAGTGTGCTAGCCGATCTAAAGCATTTACTGTATTCCTGTGCCTAGTTTCTGTTGTATAAGTGAAAAAAAATAAAAAAATAAAAAAATATCCTTGTTTCCCGTCTTTTCTGAACCAGAATAGTCCAGTTTTCCGGTCTTGCTGAATTCTAGGCTGTGTTATAGTTCCTGTGTTGCCCATATCCTTACTTGGATAGGAGGAAGCTTCTTTGTTCACCAGTGAGAGTGGGGAGCTCTGAGCAGCCTATCTGTCCCTGGAGGAGTGGTCTCAGCCCAGTAACTAGTAGCTTATTGGCTATTTTGGGCCATTTCCTATCTCTTTTAAACTCCTTGCCTTAGAATCCGCTTTAGCATGGTTTTGTGTGATTTTGTGCATTGCGCAATGTCGCGCAGCACCATTTAAGCCGTTTTTAACAATTCCCGGCTCCACAAAGTCTGCTCTTCAATTTTTCCCTTAGAACTAGTCAAGCTCTCAAAGTAAGCACTCAACCTTCTTTCTACAGCCCAGCACTTGCTCATGTTTGTCAGTAAGCACTAACAAACTTTAGCAGTACCCCCCTTATACTATCCAGAAGTACAAGGTTCCCTATTCGTCCATTCCGGACAATCAATAAACCAGTTCGTTAAACTATTCAGACATGTCCAAAGCGCAGTTTCAGGTATACTCTCCAGTCCAGCTGGTAAATCTGGGAATCTTGAGGCAATGTTACAATTGCCTTATGTACACAGACAACCCTCTCCTTCTTCCAACAAACTCAAATATTTGTGAGAGATGCAACTGTACAGCCAAACTGAAGGCCGAGCTCTCTCAACCCAAGACTGGCACAGTCAGTCAGGAGGAGAAGGAAACCACTCGCACCACACAACCAGTCTCACATAGACCAAACACACCAGCAAACAAGACACACAAACTCACAAAAACATACTCGGAGGCTCTAAATAAAAATCTGCCAAAGCAGCAGAGACCTCCAAAGCAGACATCCAAGCAACCGCTACCCCACAACAACTTTCATGTATCACATACTTCACGAAGTCAGTGTGCCACACAGTCGAAGCCCCTAAGGCTAAATAACACACCTAATACACTAGTAATTGGAGACTCTTTTGTCAGGCACAGTGACATCACACTCACCAGACTGAACAAGGAGAAGGTCACAGTAAGCTGCCTGTCAGGAGCCGGGATCCGCCACATAACACAGGCACTCAGGTCACTCCACAGCAGGTACAAATATGACTCTGTCATTGTCCATGTTGGTGTGAATGACCTGAGACGTACCTCCCTGGACTACATGAAAAGAGACAGAGGAGCGCTCTGATCATGTAGCCCAGGCCTTTGACCCTGACCCTGAGTAACATATTGCCCTCACCAAGAATGATGCCACAGTATAAAGACAAAATAATCAATTTTAACAATTGGCTAAGCTATTGGTGTCATTCAAAGGGGATCAAGTGTCTGTCAGCCTGGGATGACATGCTCGACAAGCCACGTTGCTTCGCCAGGGATGGCTTGCACCTGTCACTCTTAGGCTTTCGAATACTGGCTAAAGGCTCTTGCCACCCCCATAGTGACTTTTTTAGGCAAGGTTCAAAAGACAAACCCACCTCCATAGACAAAACCAGAAACAAAAAACTAAGGGTAATGCTACTCAACGCCAGAAGTCTAAACCTCAAGATGTATGCACTTGAGGCACTCCTCAGTATGGAGAAAATCGATATCTGTGCAGTAACAGAAACCTGGTTCAAGGCTCTAGAGAGCACCACAGCACTACCAGGTTTCAACTCCTACCATTCCTTTCGGCCCCAGAACTCGGACCGGAATACTAATGGTGATGGAGTATCCATTTTCATCAAGGATACCCACACCTCCAGGTTAGTGGCACTGCACGAGGCAGCAGAGACCATCCATGTGCAACTAACAGTAGGTAAAACTGCTTTTCAGTTCATAGCCTGCTACAGATCACCCACCTTGTCTCAGGATCCCCACTCGGCATTCCTGAGAACATTGGAGAATATGAAGGTCTCACCAAACACCATGATATTGGGGGATTTCAGCTACCCAAACATTGACTGGGAAAACTACTCAAGTCCCAACTCTTTTGCCCAACGGTTCCTGGAATTTATAAACTCAAATGCCATGGAACAACCGGTCACCACTCCCACAAGAGGGGACAACATATTGGACTTGGTCATCGCCAACATGGGGGCTCAATGTTACACACCAGAGGTAAACCCCTCGTTGGTAAGATCAGACCATAAACTTATCACAATGGACATCCACATCCCGACCCCACCCCCAGCCAAGGAAACCACTGTGAAAAATATCTCAAAAGCAAACTTCACACTTCTCAAGACCGAGGTGGAAAGTTTCAAAGCCCCCAGGCTAATGGAAAATGCTAGCCAAACCACAGAATCCTTTACAAATGCACTCTGTGAGCACCTACAGGAATGCATAGATCGTGCCATCCCAAGTAAAACCAAGACTCATTCCTCCAAAAACAGGAGACCAGTTTGGTGGACCCCGGCCATAAATAAGCTGTACAACAGAAGGAGGAAACTATTACATGACAAGGCAAAATCCCAAAAAGAGAAGGCGTCCTTGATTAGTACTAGCAAGAAACTTCGATCCCTCATAAAAATCATCAAGGGCCAGCTTTGAAAGAAAAATCGCCAAAGACTCTGAAGAAAATCACAAGGCGTTCTTTAGCTACGTCCAGAGTCTGGGTGGCAGCTCTCAGATCTGCTCTGAGTTGGTGGAATATGGCACAAAATACACTGAACCCACAGACATTGCCAACATCCTGGCGGACAGGTTCAGTGCAAACTTCACCCCCCCTTCCCCCACAAAAGAGCCTATGTCTATCCCAGAAGAATTCAGTCCCCCAGACATCACAGACACACAGGTGAAAGCAGCCCTCGCCAAAGTAAAAAACACAGCATCAATGGGACCGGATGGTATCCCGGGCTGCATCTTACACGAGCTCCAAAACGAACTAAACCCTCACATGAATTCACTGTTCCAACTCAGCCTTACCACAGGTTATGTACCCAAAGAATGGCATACAGCAACAGTGATCCTGCTCCACAAAGGTGGCGTCACAACGGATCCCGGGAAATATCGCCCTATAAGCCTGACTAGCCTGGTCTGCAAGGCAATGGAGCGCATCATCATGGATCTCATAAACAGACATTTGGAACCTCCAAACACTGGACCCCACCCAATTCGGCTTTGTTAAGGGCAGATCTTGCCTCTTAAACTTAGTTGACTTCTTTGAAACAGTTACCAAAGCCTTAGATGAGGGAAAGGTTGTGTCCACACAGCCTACCTAGACCTCGCAAAGGCCTTCGACACAATACCCCACTCTGGTATCATAAATAAGCTTACCAGCTTAAATATCAACCCATATATCACAAGATGGGTTGCAAACTGGCTCAGGGATAGAACTCACATGGTCAGAGTCGCGGGTGCCATGTCCGAGGCTAAACCAGTTACAAGTGGCGTCCCACAGGGATCAGTCCTGGGACCCCTCTTGTTCGGTATATATGTCTCTGAGGTACAGGTAAACACAGGAGGACTGTGGCTGACCGAGTTCGCAGATGATTGCAAACTAGGAGCCATAATAGTCTCTCCGGCTGACACAAGCTTCCTCCAGAAGGGCCTTACATAGACTGATACCTGGCGTCAGAACTATGGCCTCAAGCTAAATGCAAAAAAATGCATAGTCATCCCCTTTGGGAAAAACAAAGTGCCCACAATCTACCATATAGGAGGCAATCCACTAATTACGGAATAAATAATTAGGGATCTGGGGACCCAAGTAGATAGTAACCTCTCCTTTGACAATCACATTGCCAAAGTGGTTAGAAAAACCTTCTATATAGCCCACCTAATCATGAAACGGTTCACATCTAGATCAAGAGAGGTAATTGTGCCCTTCTACTCATCGGGCCCATAATTGAGTACAATGCCACATTTGGGATGTACCTTACCCATCACCTGCAACAGCTGGAGAGACCTCAAAAATACCTTTCCAAGAGGATCGTGGGCCTCAAATAGATGCCCTATGCAGCTCGACTAAAGAAACTCCAGCTCTACTCAGTTGTTTACCGCCTACTCAGAGGTGATCTCTGCCTGACATACAAGGCCATGTCTAACCCGGAATTGTTGGACATGCTCCACCTCAAGAAAACCAGATCCATTAGAGCTACACACTCCAGGGATTTAAACCTTAGCACAACAATAAATAAGGACATGCTGGAGGGATAGATTCATATCCCAAAGGCTTCCTGCGCTCTGGAATAGAATCCCAGTCCATGTTAGGCAGAGCCCCTCGCTGACCCTCTTCAAGAAGAATCTTGATGAGTGGATGGGAAATCGTAAATTTGCTCCTGGGATCACTTCTATGGCTCTGCTGGACAGAGGCTCGGGAATCTAGTCCAGAAGGGAGGCGAAAGCCAACACATTCTGGCTAGGCTTATAAATGCCCTAGGGCAGATAGCCTAGTACCTACCTATGAACTGTGACTGCTTTATTAGGTAGCTGTAAAGAAATTTTGTAGAATGTTATGTTAAGCATTTTTGTGCAGTTGTTTTTGTTACCCCAAGAGACTTTCAAGAATATACTAAATTGCTTAAGTTTGGATGTAGTGAAATGCATGAGGCTTGTTGCAGATCAGGGCAATGTGGAGAGGCGTGCATACTTTACTTAGGGAAGGTATGCAGGCAGAATTAGAAAACAAGAAAACGATCATTTTGTATCTCGGTGATTTTGGCAGAAAATTCAGGTAGATGCATACTGTATGTTTCTGCTTCTCCCAAGAGGACTTTCTCTTGTACTATGTGATATTAGATCACACTTAAGGATGTTCAGTAAGGGCAGGAGATCAGAATACAGCCATGCACACCAGAAGGTGTTCAGTCTGTCACCAGATCATAAGTAATAGCCACTGGTAGATATTTGTTAGGATATGTCTTTAATATGGTAATTATGGTCTTGTTGAGAGTCGGATGTGATGAAAATCTAGGTTACTCATTTTTTTATGTTTTAAGTGGATATAATATGTTTCTGAAGAACATAGGTATCTGTTCAGAGATTTTTTAACAGTAGTGGTGGTGGTGTTTAATCATATACTCAGTTTTGCACAGAGTCTAATAACTCAGCTGTGCTATGTTGGATGTAGTAAACTAAGTATGGTTTACTGTTGAGGAGATAGCTTTACTTGTGTAGGGTCAGGAGGAATATGACATTTACTCCATTTTCAAAAGAAAGTCTACTGATGCCATACCTAGATAAGACCAATTTAGAGTTGAAGGTAGCCATTCAAGGTTACATTAGGAGAAGACATGCAAGCAGAATTACAGAATTTGAAATGAAGTTAAGGCATATGTAATCAGACCCTTGTTTGAGAGACGATTTGGGAAGCCCATTGTCTGCATAATTCACAGTAATTAGCAAGATTACTGGAACAGAGGGTCACTTATTTAACCAGAGCTTTACATTTGAAGGCCTTTTCTATTTCCTCAACTGCCTAGAAATCCTTGGCAACTAGATTAAGGTAGGAGATGGGTAGTGGTATGATTACAGTAGTTAGACATCCGTCAGTGGATAATTAGAAGCCCATCTAATATTTCGGAATGTTTTTAAAGAAATTTTGCAAGGCTTTATGCGTCAGACCTGGGCCCTTGTAAACTCTTATCTTTGGCAGGAAACAGTCCAGATTAAGTTAACCTACCTAATTTAACAAGGAATCAAGTAGTACAGGTCCCCCCCCCATTGATATAGAGGAGATAAAGGGAGAACAAAGCTAGAATGCTTTCTGGGAGGCCCCTTGGAGACGCTATCTTTCCATTTGAAATAAGGAAGGGAAGAAGTGTGGGATAGATTTTTGTGGAACTTCCAGATTATAGCCAACAGTAGTTTAAGTTGGGGAGAAGTCGCTGCAGTTGTACGTGATTTTAAAACCAATGAAGAATCCCTGATGCCTCCTCATCTTGTCAGTCTGTTTCGGTTCTTAATGGTTATTGTATTGTAGCTTGTAGGATTTCAAAATTTCCTCTCTAATAAACAGTGATCAGTCAAGATTTATTTTGAGAAGGCAAACTTTTGACACTGTTAGCTTCTTCCAGCAAAATAAGAACTTCAAGAGAGAGAGGAGGAATAGGCTTTTAATTTTGAGTTTTGAAGCCATGTAGACATTTGGCCAGGCAAAACAGGATTGCGTGTTTTTAGTGTTACCGATATTTAGCTTTGTAGATGCACTTGTTCAAATTTTATGAAAAGTATATGTTGACACTTGCCTGTGTGAAGTTTCTGTCCCTTTCATATTAACAGACACCCTCAACAGGGAAAGCCGTCTTTCCACTATTTCAGGGAATTCAATGTGATTAGTGGTTCCAGATCAGAGATGAGGATTGCAAGTTGTCACTTTATGCAAGTGATTTATTATTTTTTTTTTTTGAGATGCTGAGGAACATTTAAAGGAAATTTCAGTGGAATTGGAAAACTTTGGGATTTTTTTCCTGGGTATAAGTGGAATACATCAACTGTGGTGGAATTAATGTAGTAACTTCCATTATTGACCACTAGTGATATAATTTCCTCCTCAGGAATCCCTTTGGGCATGAGTGTACAGTCAGCATTAGAAAAGATGTACACATTTTTACCCCAGAAATAACTTACTTCAACTTCTGTGAAGACCTACTGACAGTCATTTTTGTGAATCTAAACTGTACAACTGTTTGTTTTGCTGTAGGTCCTGTATGTGTGCTAGGCCCTTCCTGTTGCTTGTTCATCTCTATTACAAATAATAAGGAGGCTTGGGGTTTCCTTCAGATGCTTAAACATATACAGACACATCAGGATGGATAGCAGCATCTTTAAATATGAAGGAGCTAACAAACAGAGCTTACATACATACATGTTCACATCTCAACAGCTAACTATAAAATGGCAATCAGGATTGCACGTGCTCGGTACTTATACTCTAGTGCTAGCCATTGGATAGCTTCATAAAGGTATGTACACATGGATATTGATCTACATGCTCCCTCTTAAAAAGATTGCCCTTCATGCAAAACAATATTAGAGCTAGGCATGCATTACTATGTACATTGGAAACAAAATACCATGTTTATATCCAAGTTGCTTGATATCTGCTACAGGGTTTAGAGATTTGACCATGTCTCGTGACATAGTTGGTACTAGATTTAGCAACACGGATAGTCTGCAGTGCACAGCTCATATCAGGAACGTCTGGATTCGTCATAGGAACAGGAATGTCTTCTGGAACTTCCTCTGGAATTGAAACACCGGACAACTCACTCTGAGATAGTCTCCTTCTCACCTGCTATTTGCTATTGTATAGGCTCGGACACGGTCTCAAATGCTTCTGATTCCATCTGAAAGTTGCTCCTTCTGATTCCACAATGTACAGTCTCTGCTCTGGATCAGTATTCTTCACGACACCAATCCGATCATAACCTTTGGATGTTTACATCCTTACCACTTCTCCTTCTCGTAATGGATTGAGTGGTCTACTGGTCTTACTGTAGCAGGACTTTTGGGATAGGTGCTTCTTCAGCAGATTGGCTTTCACTGATCTGTTCTTGACACATGGAACCATCTGTTGACTACTTACTGACTGGTAATGTGGTTCTGGTTTGTCTTGATAGAAGTCTCTGAGCAGGTGAACCAAGATGTTTATCTAGAGGAACATTTATAAGATGTCAAGATATTCAGGAAAACATCAGTATTATCTCGTTTTGACTTCTCAAGCAACTCTTTTGCACTTTGAACTGTGCATTCTGCCAAACCATTTGATTGGGGGATTCTGGACTACTTGTGACATGAGTAAAGTCCCATTCTTCAGCAAATCTTTTGAACTGTTGGCTTGTAAACTACATGCCATTGTCAGAAATAATTTGTGTGGGTTTTGTACATGGTAGTCCGCAAATCTAGTTAAGCTGAAGTTCTTTCTGTTGATGAGGCTTTGTATTTACATACTGAAAAAGAAGTACCAATGTCTTGTGACATATATGGTCAAAATACTATTTCTATCCGCCTTCTTTTGGTAAATTAATTTCCTGGGTGACCACAATGCAAGGTAGTAATGTCCTCAGGTTGCAAGGATTTCGGAACAGCGACTTTCAGACCTTTCATTATGATACCTTTGTCAGACAAAATCTCATTTCTGTATGGAAAATAAGGTTACAGTTCTTGCGGTAAACTAGATTGCTTTGACGGCCATCCTTAATTGATAAAGTGGTTGAGCATTTGTAAAACTGGATCTGTGGCTATGTGATCTCTTAGTTCATCAAGATGCATGGAAGAAAACATTCTTGCTTCCATGACTTCCAAATCATCAAACAATTGAGAACCTAGATTTTCATTCTGTTCGGTGGTATTTCTGGGTGATCTGGATAATGTATCAGCAAGATAAAGAAGTTTGCCTTTCTTGTAGACAAGATTGAAACTGTACTTTTCCGATCTCAGCGTCATACATTGCAGTCGGGCTGGAGTTGAATGCATTGGCTTTCTCAGGATAGTGACTAATGGTTGGTGATCTGTTTCGATCTGGATAGGTCTACCATAAATATAATCATGGCACTTCAAACATGCAAACACAATTGCCAAAAGCTCTTTCTCAATCTGGGCATACTGCTGTTCAGTTTGGGTAAGAGTTCTCGATGCATAGGCAACAAGTTGATCCTCTTGTAAAATAACTGCACCAAGTCCACATTTCGAAGCATCACAGCAAAGTGTAATTGGTTTGTGAATATCAGAGTATCTGAGCGTCGGCAGACTAGCAGTTCTCTGTTTCAGGACATCAAATGCTCTTTGGTGTTGCTCAAACCAAGATCAGGATACATCTTTACGTGTTAGCTCTGTGAGTGGTGCTGATAGTTAGCTTAAGTCTGGAATAAAGTTGCCTAAGTAGGTGACCATGCCAAGAAAACGTTGCAGGGCTTGAACATTGTCTGGAGCTGGCATCTCAAGAATGGCTGATTGCTTTGAAGGATCTGGTTGTAGGCCTGTACTCATAAATAAGTGACCAGTATAAGGAACTTCTTGTAGCCTGAATTTGCATTTCTGTGCATTGAGTCTAAGATTCACTTGATGTGCCCTTTCTAGAGTTTTTCTGAGGTTTCTGTCATGTTTGGATTCATCACGACCTCCTACTAGTATGTCATCTACTATGGTAGCACAAGGGTTCCCGGAAATAATTTGCTCCATTGCGTGCTGAAACACATCACTTGCAGAACGTATTCCAAATGGCATTCTGAAAAATTTGCACCTGACAAACTGAGTACTAAAAAGTAGTAAGCAATGATGATTTCTTGTCAAGCTGAATTTGCCAAAATGAACTCTGCATCTAAGACAGAAAAAGTAGTGGCGTTTGACATCAAAGCTGCAACTTCGACTGTGCGCATTGGATGATGAGGTCTTTTCAGCGCTTTGTTCAAATTTTGTGGGTCAATACATATTCTGATGTCATCTGAGCTTCTCTTATGAGCTACCACCATGTATGACACCCATTCCATTGGAGTTTCCACTAGACAAATCACACCTTGTTGTACCGTTTTGTCTAACTCAGCCTAGACTCTGTCCTGCATGGTTATTGGAACTTTATGTGCTGGTCTGATAACTGGACTGACCTCTGGGTCTAACGTCATGGAGTATACAACTGGAAGTTTGCCTAGTTTGTCTTGGAAAAGATCAGCATAGGTAGAAACAAAGTGCTGGGCAAAATTATAGTTGTATTTTACGCTAACATGATGGACTTGTTAAATGAAATCAGTCCCATTTTTAGAGAGTCTCTGAGTCTTAATGACTGAACGTGTCTTTTGACCATGTAAAATAAGTCGTAGCTTCTACTCTGCTGGAAGTAACATGAAAGCAATACTGAGCCTTTGGTTTGAATTTCTTCACCTCCATAAACAACAAGATCTGATGTTATCTTATTCACCATTCCTCACATTAGGGTCTTGGATCCGATATCGGATCCGAGCTGGCATACACAGACAGCTTAGCTCAAGCTCCTCCCCTCCAATAATGCTCTGCTGCCATCTAACCCCTCAGATCTCGTTTGCTGCTTAAGTAAAACTGACACGGATTGCTCAGCTCCTCTTAGTGTTATATTTGGGACTTATGTTGATTTGAGTTAATTCCTGTATATTATACTGCTTGTGATAGTTGTCTTTCATTTTCTATCCCCTCCCGGCTTGGTTTTATAATTTTTTTTCTTTTGGCTCCCTTTTCACGGGCTTGTTGGGGTTTTTGTGTACTGTTTGGTACGAGTTAAAGTAGCTTAGTCTAGAGTTTCTAGGTAGGTAGTGAGTGATTCAGATGGTTTTGTGTTAGGTATCTGAACTCTGGCTTATTTCCAGACTGCGAGTAGAGTTTTCCCTTGGTTTTGGTGATGTCAGATAAACCCTTTGGGTTTAAGAGATGCTCCTCATGTGGCCGGAAAATGCCTATATCTGACTCACATGAGGAGTGTCTATATTGGCAGTGACCACCTCGAGATGGAGGGCAGTATTTGTGCCACCTTCAACCCTAGAGCTCTGGTCAACCGCCAAAATAAGTTGTTGATCAAAAGTCCTAGTGAAGGGAGGCCACTTGGTCACTGTTCCCTGGCCAAGGCGGGCTCCTCAGGGGCTAAGAAGGGGATTCCTTTGGTGGAGGAAGCTCCATCCAAACGTCTCAGGCTGTCTGATCGCAAGTCCTCTGATCTGGCTCCAGCCAGGGCAGTTTCGGATCCGAGATCCTTGGGTCCTGGAACTTCCAGGGAGTCTACTCCTGGATCCAAAGGTTTGGATCCAAAGCCTTCGGATCAGATACCTTCGGCTCCCTCCCCCTGATTCAAGGCTCTGGATTCGAGACCTTTGGATCCGAGGGTAGGAGCTTTGACCATAAATCTGACCCTCTCAGATCTGAGGGATTTGAGGGCTGCTACTTCGGATCCTTCGTTAATTTCGGCGCAGAGTAAGTCTGATCTGAGAGTCATGCCGGAACAGATTGTAGTGGAGGACCTTCCCCTGGATCCCTTTATTTCGGTGCAGGCCTTTTCTTTTCCCTAGTAGGTCTTACTCCAGGGAACACAAGAGATGACCCTCTGGTTCCAGGCAGGGCTCTCCCACCAGGTCTTCCATATCCTCCTGATCTTCAGGACTGCCTTTCCTATGGATATGGACAGGATGATGTGGGCCTTTCCGAAAGCTCAAATGGAGTTTGGGCTTTTGACTTCCCTGGCCCAAAGGTCAGGAAGCCAATCTCCCACTTCTGATTTAACAGCTCCTCATCTGACCATTGGCTTGGATTCTGAGGGACTGAGGCCAGGGGAGTGTCTGGGCCCAGTTTGGTCTCTACCCCTTCGGGATCGGCGGTTGGTGCTGCTTCTGCACCACCCCCCACCCCCAGGACAACCCATCCCTCCGGGCATAGCTGTTTAACCGGGGTCCATGTGGTTGGATTCAAGTCCAGGTTTTTCAGACCGGTCTCTTCCCCTGGTTGCTTAGGCCTTTGACAGCTCTGGTCCGGTGTTGTCCAGCAGAGTGGGGGGTCCGGGGAGGTCTGCCTTCTCTTCTGCTATGGTATTGTTGGCAGGAGAGGGGGACGGGACCTCCTCCAGTTCTTCCACTTTCCAAGCGGCGGAAAGGTCCTTCTTTGCTATCAGAGCTGCCTCCCCGCACACAGTCATCCTACTCAGCCTCAGTATTTGAGTGGACCTTCTCATCCTGGTCCAGTCAGCCCATTTGGTCTAGCCTCCAGGGGGGTGCCTCCCCATCAGAGGGTCCCCTCCTCTTCTGAGTCTTCCCCGCGGCCTCCAACAGAGGAAGTTCCTAGGGGGAGGACATTTAAGAGGAGACATCTAGACTCCCCCATGGAGTCCTTAACTGAAGATACGGATGCTGATGAAGGGGATGGGTCCCAGACATCTCTGCCAGAGGGCGTCTCCTTTGGAGACATACTTGAGATCCTCAAGGCCAAAGGCGGTTGGTCTACCCAATCCCTGTCTTCTGAGGAAACCATATTTCTGGAGGCCTTCGGTATGGGCCCATCTACCTCTTGGGTGCCCCCCACTGCTGATCCTCTTATTAATCTCATGGCCAATAGGGCTTGGAAGGAGCCAGATACCATGGAGCCAGTGCCTAAGAAAGCAGACAAATTTCTCAGTCCCCCAGCAGATAAAACTTTTTGGTCCAAGACTGTCCTGGTTGATGCTATTGTGGTGGCTGCTGCCACCAAAAAATAATTGGCAATGCAGAGCTCTTCTGTCCACCCTCCCAACCGCGAATCCAGAGCTCTGGACAGATTTGGAAAGCAGGTGTTCGCTTCAGCTTCCTTTAACCTGCGAGCCTTAAATGATCTTGCTCATTTCACCCATCTCCAGAGAGATTTGATAAAAGAACGGTCAACTTCCCTCTCTGGGTCCATGTCTGAGGAGGAATTTAAGGTGATTTTTCCCAAGCTGTCCACCTTTCCTCCGGTTGCGAATTCGTCCATGAGGCTAATTTCCAATGCTGCAGAAGGGTCCTCACGGGCGGTGGGTTCAGGCATCGCCATTAGTCATCATGCCTGGCTGAGCCTAAGCGAGTTTGCAAAGGACTTCATGTCGTTTATCAGAGCCCCCTTTGATGGTTCCCACTCTTTGGTCCCAGCTTGAAAGAGACATTGACCTGCAGTGAACAGGAAGGGAAGACATTGCCGGCTATTGGTATCAGGTTTTCTGCCCCTCAAAGGTCCTTTTCTAAGACCCAGAAGGGGAGTAAGAAAGGATGTTCAGGATGATTCCTCTTCCAGGGGACAGGGAAGAGGTTTCAACAGTAGACGTCACCCTTAGGGACAGAGGAGGCCCGCAGAATCAAGGTTCCAGGGAGCCCTTCTCTGAGAAGCCTTTTCAGTGTCCATGAGACATTGCCCGACTGTCCTTCCCTGGAGGCATTCAGGGGTTGGTTATCTTTGCACCCTCTAGCCTGGGCGTTGCATACGATCAGTGGGTGCTAACAATTATAGCCAGAGGCTGTTGCATTCCCTTTTTGGAAGTTCCCCTGAAATCCAGAACTCTTCCAGACATGCCACCCAGTCAGAAAGAGTTTGCCTGACAGGAGGTTGCGAACCTTCTTCAAAAAAGAGCCATCCAAGAGGTCCCCGCAGGGCAGAGGAAATCTGGAACTTATTCCCGCTTCTTTTTAGTTCCAAAGAGAACAGGGGACCTATGTCCTATTCTAGACCTCAGTGGCATGAACCTGTTCGTACAGAAGTCGAACTTTCTGATTTTCACTGTACAGTCGATTGTGCTCCTTTTACACAGCAGTGACTGGATGTGCTCAGTGGACCTCCAGGACACGTGCTACCATATAAAGATGGCTCGATGGTCCAGGAGGTTTCTTCGCTTTCGCTTGGGAGCAGATGATTTTCAGTTCAGGGCCCTGCCCTTTGGCCTCACCTCAGCCCCCCCCCCGGGTTTTCACCAAATGCATGGCAGTGGTGATAGCTCATCTCTGGCTGCAGGGAATCCAGGTATTTCCCTATTTGGACGATTGGTTCCCAACGGCCCCTACAAAGCAAAAACTGTTGGACAACATTCATACCTTACTTTCCCTGTTCCATCAGTTGGGAATTAGGGTGAACATGGCCAAGTCTTCCTTGATTCCTACTCGTCTGGAGTTCATAGACACTGTTGGATACCACCACGCAGATCACAGCCCTTCTTTTTCACTGGGTGTCTCTGATTTGCACCCAAGTTCAAGTTCTGCTGGAGCAAACATGCCCTCCGGCTTCACCCCTTCTCAGGGCTCTAGGGTCCATGGCAGCTGACATTTACTTATTTCTGATGGCTTGGTACCACGTGAGAGTACTTCGGTGGATGTTTGCAGTTCAGTGGTCATCGTTTTTGCATTCCCTGTCATTCACCATTCATCTCAACCCAGTGTGTAGAAAGCATCTTTCGTGATGGGTTAATTCACCGGACCTCCTAGAGGGCAGGTCGTTCTCTCCACCAGCTCCCACGGCCACAGTCACCTTGGACACTTCCCTACTAGGGTAGGTGGAAATTTCCAGGGGAAGACAGTCCAAGGGACATGGTTGCCTTCGGAGACCAAACTGCACATCAACATTCTGGAGATGAGAGCAGTCCTCCTGTCATTGCAAGCTTTTCAGGATTGCCTCCCTCGGGGAACTGTTGCAGTTCTATCAGACAACATGGCAGTTGTTTGGCATATAAACAAGCAAGGAGACGCACATTCTTATCTGCTTTGTTGCGAGGCCATGAGGGTCTGGGAATGGGCGATGTCCACTGGGTGCATTCTCATTGCAATGCATAATCCCGGAGCTTCCGTGTTGGGGGACAAATTGAGCAGGTCTATTCTGACCCCTCACGAGTGATCCTTGAATCCAGTGGTGGCTCAACAGATCTTCCATCGGTGGGGGATGTCCGATACAATCTGTTTGCATCTCCTCTCAACCACAAATGCAGCAGTTATCCCCCAGGAATGTGCTCACTCATGACTGGCCTCCGGGTCTCCTGTATGCCTTTCCACCTTTGTCTGCAATTCCCAGAGTACTTCAGAAAGCCAGATGCCTCGTGACAATTGATCCTCATTGCCCCCTTCTGGCCTTGGCAGGTGTGGTTCCCCATTCTACGGTCTCACTTGAGTCACCCACCCTGGGTGCTCGATCCAATTCTGGATCTTTTATCTCATCCGTCTGTGCTTTCGCTCCTGAACCTTCAGACCCTGTGTCTGACAATGTGATATGTTCATTTCCAGTGATTTTGGATAAGTCCAGGCTAGCCTCAACCATAAAGGATATTATCCTTGCTTCCCAGAGGCCTTCCACTAGGAAGGTTTATATCAGTAAATGGAAGAGATTTTCTATTTGGGCAAAGAATAAGAATCTGAACCCCTTTTCAGCTTCCATTCTTGAGATCCTTCTCTTTTTAAGGAAGGGGCCAATTTCTCCACGACCAAGGTTCAGTTGGCAGCAGCGTCAGATTTTCATCGTAGTGATGATTCTGCCTTTTCTTCCAGTCTCTGCAAGGCCTTTTTAAAAGGCGTTTTTCTTTTGCGACCCCCTGTGAAGCATCCATCTCCTCTGTGGTATTTGACTTTGGTGCTGCAGGCATTGACAAGACCATCCTTCGAACCGGCGGCATCTTGTGATGCCAAATCCCTTTCATGGAAGACTGATTTTTTGGTGCCAGTAACTTCAGCAAACAGAGTCTTGGAGCTGCAAGCTCGTACAATTAAGCTACCGTACTTAATTTTCCATAAGGACAGTGTGTCTCTGAAACCAGATCCATCCTTTATGCCAAGGTGGTTTCAACAACTAATCTTAATCAATGTATTCATCTTCCAGTATTTTTCTGTAACTATGCCAATAAAGGGGAATATATCCTGCACACCTTGGATGTTCATCAGCTTAGTTTCTACCTACATAAGACTAATGAATTTAGACGTTCAGACCAGTTGTCTGTAGCCTTTTCTATGACTAGAAGGGACAGAGGGATTTCAAAAGTCACCATCTCCCACTGGATTTCGCAATGTGTTTCCTTCATTTACTCTTCAGAAGGTGTTCCTTTATCTGCACCAGTAAAGGCTCATTCCACAAGGGTGGTGTCTACCTCAACTGCATTTGCAGATCGTCAATCCTTAGATGACTTTTGTGTGCAGCAGCAACATGGTCTTCTCACACGTTCATCTCCCACTATAAGTTGGATTTGATTTCTAGAGGAAGGGCTTCCTTTGGCTCCACGGTTCTTCGGCATGTCCTTCCTTGAGGCCTCCCAGGATTTAGGTAGCGGGGGACTCTGACCCTAACGTGAGGAATGGTGACTGCAGATAAAGATGCCAAGTTATGATAAGTACATAACTGTAATTTTGCATACCTTGCCACATTAAGCCTTTCACCTCTACATACTCTGGCAGATGTTTCTGCAGACATAACATTGCACTTAGAACCTGTATCAACTTTGACCTCGGTGGATTTGCCATTTATCCGAACATTACAATATACTTCTTTCTTGCCCCTTAAATCAACTCCATTAACTGTTTCATGAAGCATTGACACACCACCAAACTAGAGTAGGCTTGTCACAGTCTAACTGATCAAATCGTTTCTTAAAATGTTCCCTTTTAATGAAGGAATGTGGGCCTTTTGATTTACAAAATCTTTTGAAGTGATTCAATTTATTACATTTGTGGCATTGTTGACCAAAAGCTAAATACTTTTCCCTTTTAGATTCGACAGTTGGCAATGAAACTAGGTTGGGGCCCTTGCTTTGAGTGTGCTTGACTCACACTTTGTGCTTCACTGAGGCTGTGCACAGTCTGAAATGTGTTAGAAAGTTATGGGGTTTGCCAGTAGGTCCTGTAGGGGTTACAACTGCCATGTGCTTGGGCCAGTTTCTTTTAACCACGTGCTGCATACTATCTACATAAGCTTTATCGCTGTGCCTTCTGGAGCTGCTCTCATTTGTGAGCATATTTGTGTGCTTTTCTGTGAGCTCATAGATCTGACAAATGTCAATGGCCTTATTCAAAGTTAAATCACTGTCACAAGGCAAACTCTTTTCTCACTGCACATCTTTTATACCACACACAAGTCTGTCCTTTATCAACTCATCCCTTAAGTCACCAGATCTGCATGTTTTTGCTTCATTTCTCAGGTCAGTTATATATGCTGCAAAAGTTTCACCGGGCTTTTGATCCCTTGTATAAAATAAGTGCCCTTCCATTGTAACATTTGTCTGGGGGTTACACATTTCGATAAATTTACAGTTTAAGCACTCTGGGTCCATCCTTGACTCAGCCTGTACAACAATATGGCAGTTTTCCACCTATCCAGCATAAATAGCAGGTTGCATACACAAATTAGCACTCCTTTTCAATGGCTTTTGACCCAGCTAAATTAAGTAGAAAACATGTCTTTGTATGGTCATCTTTATCAGAAAATGCAGCCTGTATGAAAATGTACTCTTGCTCATACACTATTTGGTTCTCAGCAATGTTATTGTCGAACACAAGTGCACTGGGTTTTCAATATCCTTCTGCCATGCCTGCAAAGTATGCACAAACACACTGAAAATATGGCCCTTGTAATTATGTATGAACAAACTGTTCTGTGAGCTTGTAACAACATTCAAATGCACAATAAACTCTTCTAAATGCTTTACTTTGTGAAATATGCTCTGTAGTGGCTGTGCTCTGCGAAATATGCCTTGTAATGGCTCTACTTTGTGAAATAGCTTTATTGTAACACTGCCTAAACACGCGAACAGTTTATACACTTATGAAAACTCAGATGTCTTTGCTTAATACTTAAATGCATATTTTTTGCGAAAAATGCAGTCATTTCCCTTTATTTTGTTTGTTTTATGCAATTGGACTTCATTTCAAACATTTTCTGTAGTAATTCAAATATTTATATCAATATCGTACATATTTGCTTATGCAAGTGAGTGTTCTGTATGCCTTGTTTCATACTGTGCAAAAATAGTGCCGAGCAAGATTTAATAACTGAAATTCATTTCTAACCTGTTTTACAAAGTATGCACATTTTGGGGATGGTCCACTGCTGTATATTCCACTAACATCTGGATAAGTGCCTTAAATCATTTTCACCAAGCCATTTTAAACTTCATGCCCCTTTACTGTGCCAGTTGACTGCAGGTTCTTTGGATATGTCGTTTCTGATATCATGACCTTTTGGATATGCCACTTCTGTCACTGTCCTTTTAGACACCATGTCACTCATTTGTCTCTATTACAAATATTAAGGCTTGGGGTATCGTTCAGATGCTTTAATATATACAGACACATCAGGATGGATAGCAGCATCTTTAAATATGAACAAACTAACAAATGGAGCTTACGTACATACATGTTCACATCTCAACAGCTAACTATAAAATGCCAGTCCGGTTCGCACGTGCTCAGCATTTATACTCTAGTGCAAGCCCTTGGATAGCTTCTTAAAGGTATATACACATGCATATTGCTCAAAAAACTCGTGGCACTTGACAGCAGGAGGAACCATGAAGAACACCAGTGTGAGGAACCACTTTATTAAAGCATTAAACGAATGCACCACTCACTAATGTGCAATAACTCTAAACGTTTAACTGTCTCAACGCGTTTTTCGTTCACAAAATAGAACTTCTTCAGACATGCAACAACCCCCTTATAAGAATTCTTGTCAATAAATTAGAAACAAAGAATATGCATCAAGGGATGACAGACATGGTAATAATATGGAAGGTGGCAATTTTAATTTAAACTTGAAAAGACACTTTGGAATTTCCTGACCTGAGGAAGGCTACTATTGTACAATCGGGCTATGTTTATTCATTTCAGAATTATAAGATTTTTAATTATAGCAATATAGAATTGAACGAAAGTTATTTTAATTTATGAAAGGGCTGAAGTTTGTGCCCAATAGAAAATGTGACAGCAAACTCATCATTGATGTAAAATTATTTGTAAGAAAGAAAAATCTTGAGTTAATGTTCGCTAATGATGGTACAGAAAAAATAGAGGATAATAATCTTAGAAAGAAAAGTAACCCAATTGATTGATTATTCTACAAGCATGGTATGTCATTCCAACTGCGTGTAAGCTATTTTTAGAATATGTAACTTGGTTATATGAAAATGACTGTTTTGGCTAAACTTGTTATTAAGAACTGAGATTGCTGCTGCCATTTCTAGTATATGTAACTTGGTTATACAACAAACGACTGTTTTGGCATAGCTTGCTAATTAAAACAGAGATTGCTGCTTTGTTGTTCAGATAAGCTTAGGGTATTGATGGTTACTGTGCATAACTTCCTCATGTAACCAATACTACTGGACATCACTAATTTAATTTGGTTTAGTGAAACAACACTAGCGGATACACTTAAGACTGGCTTGATTTAAGTAATGCATTTTTAGCTTCCTAACGTAGTTATGTAATATGTTCACTAACTGTGCTTGAATGCCGCTCAGGCTATGGGCATTAGGAACATTTTACTAAAATAAGTGGTGGAGTTTTTGTGTGTAGTAGAGATTGATCTAACTGATTTTATGTAGAGATTTAGCTCTTATGGTCATTCATATGTTGTAATTATGGAAGTAAATTCTGTATCAATTTCAGGTTCTATCCCCCACAACTCTCATTGAAAGACTAACAACATTAAAAGAACTATCCGCTGCTAGCGACTAAGAACGAAAAGCAGTACAACTCTGACCCACTATTTTAAAAGACTATACAAGGTTAATATCTATAAACCTAAGTATATTTTCACTGTTAAAACGCTGAACTGGGTCCATAGCACTGGAAATTATCCTCATGCTCCTGTAAATTATTACAATTGTACCAAACCTAGATAAACATACAGTCACTCACTATATTGCTATCTAAGGGTAAATACAGGTGTTTACTCACTCCAAAAGTTTATTTTAAACTGCCTGTATAACTATAGGTTAAATCTAGCTTCATTTAGTGAGTTACCTACCTTGCAAACACTGAACACAGGTAGATTGAGATTTGGTTCATCCCCACTCCGCTCGCCACCCAGCCGCCAAGTCCCATTCTCCCCTAGTATCCCTAAATTTATATCTGTTAAGCCACTCCCCTCCTAATTAACCAATCACCAAAAGCTGCACTCTTAACAGCTCTGCCTCTAATAGCCAAGTCTCTCAACAGTCTGTTCATAAAAACAACTAAACACTAAAACCTGTCACAATGCAAGCACCCAAAATTCTTCCTTTAGTACCCTTGATAGTCTTCCCATATATCCTCACAATCTATGAAAATCAATTCAGCCTAGGTTTTCAGTACACTAAATTCCATATCGCCTCCCTACCAGTACTGAACAAACATGAATGCTTCTCTACTACCCATTCTTCCAACTCCACTACCCCCAAATACTTCCAATCAGATAGTCACTCCACCCCAAAAATGAAACATTACCAAAAACTCTTATTGAAAATACTAAAACTCATAGTTAACTTATGCTACAACCTCACGATGCATGGCAACATCCACCCTAACCCTGGCCCAGCCTACACTGCTGCACCTAGCTCCCACACTAATAATCCTTCCAACATTACTCTGTCTAATTGACGCCCCCAACTCGTTCTTAGCTTGTCATCTAAACATTAGAAGCTTAAATAATAAGGTTCACAACTTGCACGCCCTCTTAGCAGTCCATTCCCCAGACATACTATGTCTTACTGAAACCTGGCTAAAACCAACAACTAAAGATAATGAGGTAATACCCCTTGGGTATCAAATACTTAGACTTGACAGAGCTAATAGGAAAGGTGGTGGAGTCGCTGTTCTCTACAAATTTAACCTAACAGTCACTCCAGATATCAAACAACCACCCCAAGATAGTAATGCTGAAACCCTGATTACCAAACGTCAAATTAATAACAACAAATGTAGATATATTGTCTGTCTACATTCCCCTGGGTAAAAATGCTAGCACTCTAGAAGACATCCTACAATGGTTACCAAGTAACTACCCCCAAGAAACCATTGTTCTTGGAGACTTCAATACTGACTGGAGCTCCTGCTCCTCTGAATCTCCCACTGCCCATATTAACCTATGTGGGTTTTCACAGGTCATTTCCACTCCCACCAGGCTTAATAAATCTAATAACAAAGAAAGTACCCTAGACTGGATACTTATCAATGGCCATCCCCAGTTATACAAGTCCGGGACTTTGTCCGATGACCTAAGTGACCACTGCCTCACTTATATAATTAAGCTCAAAGCTGACAACCCCCAATTACCCACTTACAAAACAATAAGATCCAACAAAAACTTTAACCTCACCAACTTCCAAAATGAGCTCAGAGCATGCAACTGGTCTCCCCTAAAACTACTTCCACTGGATGATGCAGTGGAATACTTCAGTAACAAATTCCTTGTCATCCTTGACTCCCATGTCCCAACCTGCTCCATCAGAACCAAAACTAAATCAGCACCTTGGCTCTCAAAAGACACAAAATCTAAAATCATACTTAGAAATAAACCATGGGCCACTTGGTGTGCTACAAAAGACCCACAACATCAGCTTAGATGTAGACAATTAAGGAACAAAATCTGTTACTCTGACAAGAAGAACTATTACCATTTGCAACAGAAAAACCATAAGAAACCCCAAAATTTCTGGGCTGGCATAAATAAGCTACTTCACTCAGGACATACTTCTACTCCCTCGCCTTTAGCCTCTACCCGTGATTCACCAGTAGACACTGCAAATACCTTTAATAGCTTCTTCACAGAAACTATCTAGACCCTGGCCAGCCAACACACTCCCACCTCCTCTGTCTTAGATAATAACACACCTAATTCCCCTCTCTCCTTTAGCTTTCAGTCTGTTCCTGTCACTCTAATCCGAAGTCTTGTCAAGAAATTAAAGCCTACCACTCTGGCTGCCGATCTACTCCCAGCAGAGTACTTGCAAAAGGCTGCTGACGTCATAGCCTACCCAATTTCAGTCTTGATAAATAGAACCTTATCCGAAGCCTCCGTCCCCTCAATTTGGAAAGTATCCCATGTTATACCTCTACATAAAGGCGATAGCTCCATAGAACTATCAAACTTCAGACCCATAGCCGTTCTATCTCCACTAGCTAAAATGGAAAAACTGTGTCCATAAACAATTCATACACCACCTAATTCAAGGTAAGCTGCTGGCTGACTCTCAGCATGGTTTCAGGTCATTCCACAGCACCTCCTCAGCTCTTCTCTCTTTCTCTAATGTCATTAACCTTAACCATAATAGCAGCCTACTTTCCTTCACTCTTTATAGATCTATCCAAGGCTTTTGACATGGTTAACCATCAGTTACTCATCCATACCCTGAAAGCCTTCTCCTTAGACTACCACTCTCTCCAGTGGTTTCGGTCCTATCTGTCTGGACACCATTAGGCTGTCCTATGGAAAGATATGCTTTCATCCTGTCTAACCTTCTCCTTAGGAGTCCCACAGAGCTCAGTAATAGGACCCCTTCTGTTCTCCATGTTTATTAATGACCTCCACACCATTATTCCTAAGGCAATTTGTATTAAATTTGCAGACAACCATGCTGATCTGCTCAGCCACCTCACAAGCAGATCTGCAGTCTTTCAATACTGTTGAAAACTGGCTCTCACTAATTGCCGTCTGTTGTTAAACCCTAAAAAAACAAAGTTGCTCCTGTTCACTCCAACTCATAGGTCCAGCTCTCCAACCATTACCATAATATCTAACAAATGGGACCATCGTCTCCCCTGAAACCCAAACCAAAATCCCTGGGAGTCATAATAGACCATGACCTTACATTTGATGCACATGTCAGTCAAACCATCAAAACCATAAACAAAAAACTTGGATCCCTTTACAAGCTCAAACCCTTCCTCACTCTTCTTGTCAGAACTGCTATTGCCCGTTCTAATCTCCTGTCCACTTTCCTGTATGCCTCCCCTCTACTCACAAGCCTGTGCATAACTGAAATTAACAAATTTATCCCACTGTTACAACCATATAGCTAGTTTGCCACTGGTTCAGCCTATAGAACTTAGCACTGTCACAACCTAAATCTTCTAGGGTGGCTTGAGCTACCTTCCCTACTACAGATTAACCAACTCATAAAATTCTCTACCACCCTGATAATACACCAGCACTTAAAAATATTGTCAGCCCATATAGTAATCACAGTATACTTCATTCATCCAATAGACTGTTGATCCAGACAATCAAATCCAACAACACAGCTGATGAAGCCCTGTTTGCCAACTTGGTTGGTAAAACCTGGGATCAACTCCCTGCTAACTTTACTCTTAAACCCTCACTTATACTATTCAAAGAAAATCTCAAAAAATATTTTAAATCACACTGGCTATGCCCTTGTTGCAATCCTGACTAGAATCATCTCTGTGTCTCAAAAACTCTAATCCAATTGTATAATGCATACTAAGTGCCCTAATGAAGAATTTCATAATTCTATCTTCTATCTTTTGTCCTACACTTGTATAGTGCTAATTTCTGATTTAAAATTTGTATAAACAGTGTGTCTCATGTATTCTATAAACTGTCTGTATATGCACATTACTATGTGGAGCTTTTCTCCCCGGGCCGCCTCTGAAAATGGACATGTATCCAGTCAGACTATCCCAGTCAACAAATGTAAAAATAAATAAAAATGTTCACTCTCCCTTTACATCCCCAACTTAGAAACTTTGAAACAGTTGTAGAGAGAGAATTGAGGGAAGCCGCAAGTCTAAGGTGTATTCCAACCTCCCTTATCGGGAGAAAAGGCTTTTGTTGGAATTAAGTAAGAGCAGCAGCAACATTAGAGTTATGAAGCCAGATAAGGGAGGGGGGATGGTGATGATGGATAATATGTATATGGCTAAAATGGAAATAAAAATACCAAAGAGTATCTGATCAATGAAATTAACATAGCCTATTCCAACATTGATTTGGGTTTAAGAGAATTATTATATGATAAAATGATTGACACCAAATTATTTAATTATGTATGGGTGGAAAAAACGGTGACTCTCTCTATTTTTGGGGTCCCGAAGGTACAGAAGAACCTTGAGAGTCCTCCCCTTTCCCATAGTGGCTGCCAATGGCTCAAAGACTTTTGCTCTTGCTAAATACGTTGACAAAATTAAAAGCCATTTGGATGGAACACGAGGGAATACTTAAGGACTCATGGGATTTTCTAAAATCCATAGATCAAATTTTTTTTGTTGAAATATTTTTGTGACAATTGATATAGATGATTTTTCTGTTGTTCCTCATGGTATAGGCATAGATTGGTTAGAGGAGGCCCTCTTAGATGCTAAAAGATTTACGAACAAGGAATTCAGAGTGATTGTGGAGATGATGGACATATTAAACAATAATGTCATTCACTTTGAGGGGGAGTTTTTCAAACAAATTAAGGGGGCAGTGATGGGGGCATGTTGCGCCCCCAGTTATGCTAATATTGTATTAAAAATATGGGAAAAGAAATATATTTTTAATTCCCCTTACGTGAAGTGTTGGTGTCTATACAAGAGATATCTGGATGATTTATGCATCTTTTGGACCGATACTGAGGGCAAACTGTATGAATTTTTAGAGTATATAGGTAACATCACCGAGTTTTTAAAATTTACGCATACTATAACTAGGGAGTAGGTGGACTTTTTAGATGTTAATATTCATAAGGATTTGACCAATGTATTTAAATCTACTGTTTTTAGAAAGAGTACTTTTTCTAATTCCTATTTGTATTATACCAGTGCCCATCCCTACAGACAAAAAAAGTATAGTAAAAGGACAATTAGTTAGGATTTCCAGTCTTTTTCCAGGCTTTTGACAGTCAAGAACCAGGCACCAGCAGTGTATCCCAAAATTTTCACAGGAAGAGCCGGTAGTATGTGAATTCAGCAGGCAGTGGAAGATCCTACCAAGGGAAGAAGCAGGGATTGAACGGGGTCAACCAGAGGTAACTGATGATCCAGCTAGGGATGTCCTAGCTGGTGTTTATTGTGCAGACAAAAGTGCCACTGCTAACTGTCTCAGGATGGCCTTCAACAGTAGCTAGGATTTTAAGATCTTCAATTATTCTAGCATAGAAGTGGAAACTAACCTAGTGGACTTATGTTTGAACCTGATTTAAGGGCTAATATAGCCAGAACAATAATTGATTTAAGGTTATTTGTCTGAAAAATTAATCTGGAATTTTTGTTTAAAGATCAACCAAGGATACAGAATAAATGTAAGGTGTTGAGCACATTCAACCCACCGCTACCACCTGGTTTACTCGTGTTTGAACAAGTGTGTGAGCTGGACTTAAAGGATAGCCTTGAAACCAGTAGACACAGACCTTCAGGTAGAGTCAGTAATTTCACGAGACAAGAATGAGAGAGCTTGAACAGTTAAAGCTTCCAGAATGTCAGAGTTGTGAAACCTGACAAAGGCGGAGGCCTTGTGTCTTTTGATAATGATGATTACATCAAACATATGACAGAGTTACTTAGTTCAGATCATTATGGTATAGCTTCCCTTAATGAAATGAACTGAGCTCACCAGAAAATAAGTGTTCCTTAACTTATTTATAGAGTCCAGGATCCCCTTGGAATTGTACAGTTACTTGTCATGTTTAGCCCGCCTCACTCCAGTGATTTACGGAATTCCAAAGGTCCATAAAGATCTTTTGGACCCACCACTTCGACCTACAGTAAATGGGAGAAATTCTATTAATTATCCCTTGGCAAAGTATGTAGATACAATACTGAAGAAGTTTGTTGACAAGATAATTATATCTGTAGGGATTTGTGGTCATTTTTAAATAGCATCAATGGCATAGAGTGTAAGGATGATATTATACTCTTGACCATTGATGTTAAAGACCTTTATACGGTAATACCCATTAACACGGGTATTGAATGGGTAACCAGTCTAATTCGAACAAAAAGGTGGCTCAGAAAGGGAAATTGAGCTGTTAGAAGAATTGTTAGATTTAATTTTAACTAACAATTATTTTATGTTTAATGGATGTTATTTGCAGAAAACTGGTGTCACTATGGGCTCCCCATGTGAGGCAAGTTTTGCCAATTTGGTGATGGCCCACTGAGAGCTCTACCATGTCTTCAACAATAATCCATTTAAGAATAACATCTATTATTACACGAGATTTTTGGATGATGTGTTCATCATGTTTGAAGGCATGGTCGATGACATCCCGAATTTTGTGACCTATTTAAATGAATCGACTACTTTTCTAAGGTTCACGCACAGTCTGGGACTGGTGGGTATATCCTATCTAGATTTTGTTATATAAAGATAAAAATGCAAAAACATTTAAAGCTAGGATACATAGGAAATCCACCTATTCAAACTCATTTCGGCATTTCACCAGTTGTCACCCTTACCAACAGAAAAGATCAGTACTAAAGGGCCAACTGGTGAGAGCAGCCCAGATGGTATCCGAGGAAAGAGTTCAGACTCGAGTGACAATTACTGTATGACATGTTCCTAAAACGTGGTTACCCTACCCAGTTATTGGATGAATTGATTTTTGAAGTCCAACACAAAAGGTTTAGTGGTGAATATAATCCCATTCTAACATCAAGTTTTCACCCCACTAGATCATCAACCTCTAGAGTTGACTTTCTACATTCTAATAAGGAAGACCCATTTAAACTCACTTTCATTGCATCTTTTAGCCTGGACGCTCTTGTTATAAGGCAGATTATATGCAAGAATTGGAATTTATTAAGGTCGGCTGTGGATTTAGCCACTATTATTTAATCAACTCCTGGGATGACCTACAGAAGAGTTTCTAACCTTAAAAACTTGTTTGAGAGAGCCAGCCCTGTGTTAAGAACTACGGGTATGTATAAGTGCAAAAGTTGTGCATACTGTAGATATATGGAAGTGGGTAAGGTCTTTACTGTAAGGGGTAAAAAGTTCTGTATCAACAAAAGGTTCAATTGTCTATCCAAGAGTGTGGTTTACTTGGCAGCTTTTAAACTCTGTTCTTGCTTTTACATTGGTAAGATGGATTGTAAGCTCAAAGACAGAGTACATGAACATCTATATAGTATTAGGAAATCAAAGATGGAAAACGCCTTGGCAAAACATATCCAGGAACATCCACAGCATAGTTTTAGTTTTCGAATTATAGATCAGATAGACTACAATCCCTGAGGGGGGCCCTTTGGGTTTAATGTTAGAAATCTGTGAACTTTTGTACCAAGTAAAATTGAATGCTTATAGTCCACTAGGCTTGAACGATTTGAGTTCATTAGCTGCATACTAAAATATAAGAGCATTCAAAGGTGAGCAGAACTTCCTTAAACAATTGTAAACAAGTGTATTTGAAGTGAAAAATTTTAATAACATGGGTAACTATTTTATATTAGATTGTTAGTATTGGTTCCATGGTTTGTGTGTCATGTAATACTGTTTGCGGTTGCTATTCACACAGTTTTACAAACATATGTTAGGTGTGTGTTATTTTAAGGTGCCACTTTTTTCATATGCTTTTTAATGTATTTATTTATTATTATTTTCTGGCTTTCAATTTGCTCTTTACAACCTGATATAATTTTAGGTAGTTGGGCTTTCATTTTTAAATGTATTATCATGTGATTTGTTAAATTTGTATATATGGCATGCATTTACTGTGATTATTGGTTTGATGAACTTTTACTTATTAGAGTAAGACGAAAGTGCTTACTTTACTGTGTTTGTAGTGAATAAACGCTCTTCTGTGGAATATTTTGCAGCCAGCAGCCGATTTTTTATTTATTCAGTATTTTATCAAGTGCCATATGATATCAGAGGGGGGGGGGGGGCAATGGGAGACAAACATTGAATAGCGTGAAGTATTTTGGCAACTGATCCTTGAGGTTTGTAATTTTTCAGGACTGTATGAACAGGTCTCCCTTGCCCCAGTGTTGAAACTTAAGGCAGCTAGATTATAATGGTTATATCAACAATGATTAGATGTATTGGTTTTAATACCTGTTTTTATAGTCAAAGCAGTACTTTTTATATATTTTGGATATGTTTATTTTATATACATTTTTTTAAATATTTTTTAAAATATGTTTATTACATATTTTCACTTTATAGCTTTGGATAGTGACAGTGCTTAATTGTATTTGTTCCATATGGGCCGTTATGCCTTGCTGTGATCACTAGAGGGTAGCAGATTAGGATTTCACTCCATTAGTTTGTAGCATCTATTCTCATGTAACAAGGATGAGTTTGCATATATTGTTATATATTTATCTATTTTTATATATGTATAATATTTTATGGTTCTCCAAATCCTCAGCTGACCATTTTTACATGCATTTCATTTTTTACATGTATTTTTACTTGTATTTTATTCAGCATTTATTCAGTTTTTAAAGGTATTTTGCTTAGGGTGAACTTTATTTAATTAATTATGTTAATAAGTGAGGGGTTTGTATTGTGGTTGGTTGATTTTTGTATTTATTGAACCATGTGAGAGAGGGAGATGTTGCATGTCTGAAGAAGTTGTATTTTGTGAATGAAAAACGCTCTGAAACAGTTAAGTGTTTAGAGTAATTGCACATTAGTGAGTGATACATTTGTTTGGTGTTTTAATAAAGTGGTTCCCCACACTGGTGTTCTTTGTGGATCCTCCTGCTGTCAAGGGCCGTTTTCGAGTTTGTTGAGTGATTTACGTAGGCACAGTGTCTCCAGATTCTTTGTGGTGGTTTGGTTTGTTACACACGCATATTGATCTACACTTCCCATTTCTTCACCTTTGGGGTTTTGTAATAAATTGAATAGGAAAGTCATTAATTTTCTCTGGAATGGGCTTTGTCATAGGATGTCTTGGCATGGGTTTATAATTCCTACTGCCCCAGCTGGGCTTGAAAGTCCCTGATTTAGTTGCGTAACTCTGCAGCTTCCTTAAACTCTTATATAATTTAAGTAATCTGAATTACGATCCCATGGAAAGCTCTTATTGCTGGATAAGGAAAGAGTGTCAAGTAAAAATAAATATACATACAGACGTGTGTGTATATGTGTGTGTGTGTGTGTGTATATATATATATATATATATATATATATATATATATAAACACGCACACACACATATACACACATATATGTGCATACATACATACATATACTAAAATATTTGTGAAAAGGGGCAGAACAGCTTCAGTTCAATCTGATTGCAGCAAATATTGCATTTGTTAAAAAAAAAAAAAAAAAAAAAAAAAAAATGGGTTCAGGAAACTAAAATGCAGACCTGCAGAAACGAATCCGCCCCCGCAGAGTTTTTGTTAGTGAAATAGTTGGGGTAGCGTTTAACTGGGTGTACCGACAGCCCTTTAAGTCTTATGAGTATTTGCTAGTAGGCCATGAGTTTTTTTTCTTGATCAGACTTCTAAAGATTGTTTGATATTGCTTGCTGTAGTATTTTAAAATATAATGCATGTTGAACCATTGAAGTCAGTTGAATAATGATGCCTAGAGGTGTTTCTCCTTTTGATAAACATTGTTACTCTGATATAAAAAGTCTTGATAAAGATGCTACCATGTCTCATACATATTTTTTGGTTGGGCAGTAGGAAGTGATTGTATAAAGATTTCTGTGCCATTCTCAATTGAAAAGGATAATCTGATGTCTTTTCCATCTGGATCCAACCTGTAGTTTATCTAATCTGAGTCAGATCTGTGGCTGGCCAACCCAAAAGACTTTAGCCCTGAAGCTCCACCTCCTCTACCAGTAATACCCTGATGTTCATCGTGTTTCACTGGTGCAGTCATTACACTTGAGTTATCCTGCTGGCAATCGGCCTGAGTTCCAAAGTCTTGGTCCGGCGTCTGTCGCTGTCGCCTCTTCCCTGACGTCAGTGGCCAGGGGTATGAAAGTTGCAACCGACGCCATTTTCTTCAGTCTTTCTTGCCGTGTGGTGCCCGAAGCAAAAGCAGTTTGCAAGTGCCAGTCGGCCGACTCCTGAGATTTTCAAAATTGAATTTCAGAACCGAAGTCTTCAATAAAGCTAAGTACCCCGTTGGGGAAACTTTTTCTTGCTCCAGACCGATGTCAGTAAAAGTAAATAATTGTGTTTCTTGTGGGAAGCAAATACCTCATAAGGACTTTCTGCTTACTTGCATTCCTTGCTTAGGCCCTGACCACGACGTTACTAGTTGTCGGTTTTGTGCTAGATTCAATAAACACACTATTAAACGTCGGTTTGATTTTGCTTTACGTTATTTTGGATGAAGATTTAATTATATAATGCCGTTGGAACAACCAACGTCCAGAATGTATAAAAAATGCAAAGACAAAGAAAAAGACAGCATCCGAGGTCCAAAACTGACGACGAAGCCTCTTCTAGGCCAGTTGCCTGTTCTCAGTGAGGTGCTTTTGCAGCCCCTGACACCCGCTACCTCAGAGCCACAGGCCATAACCGACAGCCACGTGGAGACACTGAGGTCTGTGGAAACTCAAGGTATTGGGCCTACGGAAACTAAACCCTCAGATGGGTACGGAGCCGCTGAGCAGGCACCGGCTTCTGAGGGTGTTTTCAGACCTTCACAGCTTACAATTAAGGCTACTACAGCAGCAAAGGCAAAGTCAAAAACACCACTAAAGACAAGGAAGCAAGTGCAGCATTCTCCAGAACAGTCATCCATGCCAAAGAAATAGATGCTTAAAATGGCCGAAGACCTTATTACTTTAATCAGGGGCTCCCATCCCCCTCCTGACAAAAGGCCTAGGCAAGACACTGATTATGATTCCTCTGATCAGGTTTCCATTTCCTCTGATTCTTCTGATCAGGGCTATTCTCTCCCTCCCTATGAGGACTCTGATGCTGAAGAGTCCATTCATTCGGCCTCACCGCCTGAGGATTATTCTTTTGGGGAAACCCTGCACACCATGAGGGAGCATTTCCATTGGGAGAGCCAGGACTACTCGGAATCCAAGAAAAGGCTCAGAGATTTCCTTTTATTGCCTCAGCACAGGCCCCTGGCTAATCCCCCCTGTGCTTGATAGTGTAGATGATGTTTTTTCTGAATCCAGTCTGTCTCCAGATTCTTTACCCCATGCACCAGTAAAGTCAGACCGGTACTACAGGGTCCACTGACTCTCATAAATTTCTTTACAAAAACCCCGCTGTAGACCCAGAAACAATTTCTCAGGGTCCTAAAGGGGTTAAAGCTTCCACTGCCAAAAATCCTGTCCCCTCAGATAGGGATTCCAGAGCTCTGGACAGATGGGGGAAAAAAAGTTTACACTTCTGCTACTTTAGCTGTAAGAGCTTTAAATTGTCTGTTTCACATGCTTAAATATCAACAGTATCTCATGTCATTGTTAAAGCAGAAAATGGTTACAAATGTAGAAAGTCCTGACAGTAAAGAAATGCAGGATTTATTTCATGCAGTTGAACAAGTGGGAAAGCATACTCTGCAATGTGGTTTTGATTCATTAGAGGCTTCTTGTAGAGCCGCAGTTACAGGCTCAGTTATTCGAAGACATGCTTGGTTGAAAGAGCAAAGTTTACCTGACCATGTTAAAGTAAAATTATTGGATGCTCCACTACAGCATGATACTTTGTTTGGTGTTAAGGCAGAAGAGGTGTTTAAGAAAATGGAGGATAAAGCAAAGTCAATGCAAACGGTGAAAGATTTCTTACAGGTTCAACCACCTAGATTTATCAGAAACTGGCCTTCAAAAAATTTGTCCTTTCCAGTATCAGACAGGCCACAAAGAGGCCGATACAGACGCCCAAGAGGCAGATCTCAGCCCCAAGGCTCCTACAGAACTAAACAATGGGGTGCTTCAGCCCCCAAAGGAGGAGAAGACAAATCACAACCTTATAGGAAACGGTCACAATGACTTCCCTCTGCAAATGCCAAGCTCTTACCAGTTGACAGCACCCCTAGGGGGAAAGCTAGCACTTTTCTCAAAAAATTGGCACATGATCACCCAAGACCAATGGGTGCTGAATATAGTTTCTCAGGGGTACATGTTCCACTTCCACTCGCTTCCAAAACCAAAAGGTGTGACAAACCTGCCACAAAACCAATGGGCAGAGGCACAAAAACAGATTGCTGCTCTTATGGATATGGGAGCTATTCAAAAAGTTCCACAAGAAGAACAGGGACAAGGATTTTACTCAAGACTTTTCTTAGTACCCAGAAAAGACCAAGCCTGGAGACCAGTACTGGACCTGTCAATCCTAAATACTTTCTTGGATGTTCCAAAATTCAAAATGTTAACACTACAACAACTTCTGCCCATGCTGGGCAAGGAGGCTTGGCTAGTTACTTTGGATCGCAAGGAGGCATACCTGCATGTCCCAATCAGACAATTGTGCAGAAGATACCTCAGATTTATAGCAGGCTCAATGCATTACCAATTCTCTGCACTGCCCTTTGGCTTGTCTACTGCACCCAGGGTCTTCACAAAATGCCTGGCACCATTAATTGCATTTTGCAGACAAAAAGGAATTCAGATATATCCCTACTTGGACGACTGCCTTATTCAAGCAGAGAGCAAGGACATTTCTAAAGCACCTGGCGTTTGTAAAAAAATTGCTAATTTGCCTAGGGTACACAGTAAACAAAAAGAAATCAAAACTAGTGCCCTCTCAAGAGATAATATTCCTGGGTGCAAGCTTAAATACAACTGCCCAAATGGCTTATCTCACTCCAGACAAACAAAGGCAACTGACTCATTACTTTCAAATGATGGCAACAAAGACCCAGCTCCCTGCAAGAAAAATTCTGCAGGCCCTGGGTTTCATGGGCATCCTGCATTCTACTAATTCCATATGCAAAACTGCATATGAGGAAACTACAATGGTATCTAAAAAGTGTTGTGACTCAGCATTGTCACAGCCTAGAGACAATCATAACCTTGATTCCCTGCCTACAACAGGAGTTTCGATGGTGGTCCCAGGCCTGTCACCACAACAAGGGACAGCCTTTCACCTTACCTACAGCCTGGCAGACAATAACAATGGATGCATCGGATTATGCCTGTGGAGCACATATGGCAGGAAAATGTATTCAGGGCACATGGCCCAAGGAACAAATGCATCTTCACATCAATCAAAAAGAGATGCTAGCTGTACAGAATACCCTGACAGCCTTCAAGGACCTAATACATCCAGGACAGCTATTAATAAAGACGGACAATACCACAGTTATGTGGTAAATAAACAAGCAAGGGGGCACACATTCCTACCCCCTATGCAGACAAGCCATGACTTTGTGGAACACAGCACTGACTTACTAGGTACATCTGCAAGCACAATTCCTGCCAGGAACAAAAAATACACCTTACAGACAAACTAAGCAGAAATCTCATGGATCCTCGCGAATGGAAGCTAAATCCACAAGTGTTCAACATGATAACAAGGGAATGGGGACGCCCAGACATAGATCTTTTTGCCTCCCCTCGCAATTGCCAAATACAGACATTTTGCACAAGGACTTATCACTCTCAAGCATGGAAAGTGGATGCTCTATCATTCAGCTGGAAAAACCTGACAGTCTATGCCTTCCCTCCAATGCCTCTTCTCACCAAGGTGCTTATAAAAGTCAGACAAGAGAGGCCAAAAATGATCCTGATTGCACCAGACTGGCCACGCCAGCACTGGTACCCAATCTTAAAGACTTTGTCCCAAGGCCTACCTTGGCCTCTGCCTCAAATCCCTCATCTTCTGACACAGCAAAACAATCAGATTCTGCACAGTCAACTCAGAACCTTAAACCTGGCAGCATAGCAGATAATGTAGCCACTCAGACTGCACCTCTCTCTAAAGCTGTTATGGATGTAATTTTGGAAGCCAGGAGGCCCAGCACTAGGAAATTTTATGCAGAAGAATGGAAGAGATTCTGTGCTTGGAACCACGACCCACTGGCCCCTAATATACCTCAGATTTTGCAATACCTGACTGAGATGTTGGACAAAAGCCTATCTTTTTCATCTATTAAAATCCATGCCTCTGCCAATTCAGCTCATTACAATACGGATCCTCCTATTTTTTCACATCCTCTACTACGACAGTACCTCAGAGGGGCAAAGAATATAAGACCCCCCTAGGAGAGCACCAGTACCTACTTGGGACCTCAATTTTGTTTTAGAAAAACTAACACTGCCTCCATTTGAACCAGCCAGCACAGCTGATCTAAAATTCTTGTCATGGAAAACTGCTCTGCTCCTAACAATAACTTCAGTAAGAAGAGTCTCAGAGTTACAGGCATTGATGGCTGTGGAACCTTTCCTCATTTTTCATCAGGACAGGGTTTCTCTTAGGACAAACCCAACATTCATGCCAAAAGTGGTCTCCAATGTGGCCTTAAACCAAACCATTCATTTGCCTATTTTCTACCCAAATCCCCAGAATAAAGGGGAAAGACTTCTGCACGCTTTGGATATACACAGGCAGCTACGATTTTACTTGGACAAAACAAAAGCTTTCAGAAAAACTGAGCAACTGTTAGTAGCATATGCTGCAGGATCACAAGGAAAGCCTATTACAAGGAAAGCCTATTACAAAGCAGACAATCTCCAAATGGATAGGACACTGCATCCGCTTCTGTTATGCACAACATGGCAAATCTGTGCCTAAGGGCATTAGGCCTCATTCTACCAGATCAGCAGCTACTTCAGCAGCTTTCCTCAGAGGGGTACCAACCAAAGACATATTAGAAGCTGCAACCTGGAGCTCAGTGCACACTTTTACCAAGCACTACCACCTACCTCTCTACTCCAAATCCAGAGCAGGCTTTACCACTGCAGTTCTGCAGGGCTTGTTAGCCTCGCCAAATCCAATGTAGACCCAGCCACCCAACCTCAGCTTTGGGATTCTACCCAAGTGTAATGACTGCAACCATAAATGTAGATGTTCGAGTGTATTCACTGTTGCAATCCAGGTTACCCACCCACCATCCCCCTCTTTGCTGGGACTATTCTGTACTTCTCAACTCTATACAACTTATGTGGTGTATTTGCTTGTAGATGAAGGAAATGTTTATAGTAATATATGCATGGTTGTTTGGCATATTTTTATCTTTTCAGCCTTCCTATCGGGGGGCACCTGACATCTGGGGCAAGAAAAACTTAAGAAAATGGCGTCGGTTGCAACTTTTATACCCCTGGCGCACTGACGTCAGGGAAGAGGCGACAGCAACAGACGCCGGACCAAGACTTTGGAACTCGGGCCGACTGCGGGGTCGCCTGCCAGCAGGATAACCCAAGTGTAATGACTGCAACAGTGAATACACTCTAACATCTACATTTATGGTAGGTACACAACTGTACTTTCTGTCTTGCCTACCCCAGATTTCATTTGCTGCCTCCATGGTCTGCAACATGTGTACAAGCTCCATTGTGTGTTTGTGTATCCTTTTTTCAATATTCAGTGCAAATTTTGCTTTGTCTGATAACCTTCCCTCTACCCTTTGTTAGTCTCACCACTATCCTCATGTGCCAAGTGCATGGCAGTGATGATGACAGTCGTGACAGTCTGGCTCAGGCTGTAGGATTCTAGATCTTTCCGTACCTGGATGATTTGTTCCTGACTGCCTCCATGAGGGCATTGTTAGTCAAGGAGCAGGACTCCTTACTCCAGCTATGCCTGCCCCTAAGAATCACCATGAACTACAAGAAATCCAGTCTACAACCAGTTTACATGTCTGAGTTCCTGGGATGCCGTTTAAATACAGTGTCTCAGATAGCAAGGCTTCCAGTACAGTGTGAGATTCCCTTTGTGCAGAAGCAAATTGCCTGCTTCGCTTCCATAAGTCTATGGCCTCCATTGTCTTCTGGCTTCTGGGTCATATGGCTGCATCAGTTTGCCTGGTTCCCTTGGTGAGTTACCAATGAGAATACTGCAGTGGTCATTAGTGACTTAGCAATCTTATTTAACCATGCCTTGAATTTTCCCACTGTCTTGACTAACATTTTGTTGGACTCTGATCAGATAGTGGCTGCCTGGTTTCCAGTGGGGGACCTTTTGTTCTTCCTCAACCTCAGCCTGCAGTTGCTACAGATGCCTCCCTTCTGGGGTGGGTGGACATGGGGGATTTCAGAGGGAAGACCATTCAGGAGACCTGGATGACTGTCTCTGCCAGTTTTTATAGTGTCTTTGAGATAAGGGCAGTCCTCCTAGCATTGTAGGCCTTTCAGGACCTTCTTGTCAAGGATGTCATCACAGTGTAAACAGGACAATATGTCTCTGGTTTGGTATTTGGACAAACAGGGGGGGAACTCTGTCGTACCCTCTTTGGAAGTTACGTTTGTGTCAATGGGTGATCTGTTCTCCGTGGTTTCTGATGGCAATGCACATCCCAGGAAAGTCCAACGTCTTAGCAGACAATTTAAGGAGGAACTTGCTTTTTCCTCATAAATGGTCCCTGAATCCCAAGGTAGAACCCTGGATTTTCCAGCATAGTGATATCCCTTACTGTGATCTGTTTGGCAGCCTGTCTAACATGAAGTGCTGCAGCTTTTACGTCCTGGTTCCACCTGTAGGACAGTCACTGAGGGACTTTCTTCTGTATGCTTGACCCTCAGGTCTCCTGTATGCCTATCCTTCTACTCCTTTATAATAGTTTCTTCAGAAAGCTACCTGTTGCAAAGCGACTGTGATTCTCATTGCTCCATTCTGGCCCTGACAAATTTGGTTCTTGTTCTGTGATCTCGTCTTCATTGCCCTCCTTGGGTCCTAGATTCCATACTGGATTTGATCTCTTACCCAACAGGAATTTCCCACCCAGTCTTGGTTTCTCCAATTCCTTTAGTAGTCAGAGATCCCAGTTTCTCTGACGGAACTGCCCATATTTCATCTTCCTGTCATAAACTTTCCTGCACAGAATGTTTGTTAATAAATGGAAAAGCTTCACAATTTGGACATCATATTATGGTTTTGATCCCTTATTAGCTCTGCTGGATTCCATTCTAAATTTTTGTGCTGACCTTTTTCATTGTGTGTTCAGCTATTAAATTCTATTTAAGTTCATCTGACATGTATTTCCAGTTTGCATATCGGCAGAGATAATACTCCAGTAGCTGCTCTAAAGATTTCTTCAGGCATTTGTTAGAGGTACCTTTTTATTACAACCTCCCATTTGGGATCCCTTTCCTTCCTGGGATTTCTCTTGCATGCTGCATGTTTTGTCTAGCCCTCCTTTTGAGCCTTCAGCTACTGTCTCCTTGAAGTATCTGTCTTGGAAGTCTATTTTATTGGTGGTTGTGACATCGGCTAGATGGGTTTCAGAGCTGCAGGCTTTATCCTTGGTGCCTCAGTATTTGATTTTCCATCAGGATAAGATTTCCCTTAGGACTGATCTATCCTTTGTTCCTTGAATCATCTCATCCATTTTTTTCTGATTTTCCAAAACTGTGTTAATAAAGGACAATATCTGCTACATTGTCTTGACATTCATAGACAGGTAAGATGCTGTCTAGATAGGACCAAAGCCTTCAGGAAATCGGGTTAATTTTTAGTCTCCTTTTCTCAGGCCCAGGTGGGCAAACTGGTGTCAGAAATAACACTGTCCAAGTACTTGTCTGATTGCATTTGCTTTGGATATACTTTGAGAGGAAAGCCTATACCTATGAAACCAAACAGGCATTCTCCTTCAGCCGTGTCTGCTACTGTGCCTGTTTTTCTCCAGAGCATTTATTGATATTTGTGCTGTGAGTGCCCACACTTTTGTGTGACTTTACAAACTGGATACAGAATGGAAGACTAGGGCTTTGTTTCTTTCCACTGTTCTGCAAAATGTTCTCTTTTAAGGCCTCCCTGGGATGATATGTGACTGGGAACTCTCTCCCATAGGTTCAAGCTGGCTGGAAAAGACAACGAATGGATATGAAACGTACATATGTGCTTACCATAACTATGTATTCATGTTCTCTCTTTCCGTCTGGTTCAACCATCCCTCCCTCTTATCCCTCTCCTGTAGGCTGTTTAATCCAGTGCAGCCAGTACCCAAGCTGTCAGTATTCATCATTTCATCTTGGGGTCCTTTGTTAATGCCCTGGAGTATTTATATCTTGCATGTTAGTCAAACATTATGACACACAGAAGACACTCCAGGTGCAGTTAACCATTGACATGACCTCTGTTCAAATCATAGCAAGTACAGGCCCCCAAATTTGACTCAAGATGCCCACTCCGCCTATCTGGACGTCTTTGAATCTGTCAAGATTCAACCCTTTACCCTGATCCTCGGCGACTTTAACTGCCTAACCATAGATTGGAAAAACTACTCATGCCAGTACACAAATGCCCAGAGATTCCTCAGTTGTATCAGTGCAAATACCTTGAAACAGCTAGTCGATACCCCCACAAGAGGTGATAATATCTTGGACTTGGTATTAACCAGCCTGAGTAACCACTGCAGCACCCCTACAGTATCATCCTTCCTGGTAGGATCCGACCATAAAGCAGTCACTTTCTAAGTCACAATCTCCCCTGACCCACCTCTAGTTAGGGTCAAACAAAAAAACTTCTCCAAAGCTGATTACAACCTCCTGAGGGATGGTATAAATAGCTTCACAACCCCCTCCCCCCTCTGGTGTAGATTTGGACATTGGTGCCAGTTCCTACAAAGTACTATACTAGCACTTTTATAGATGCATGGAATCAGGAATACCCAACAGGACAAAATTCAATAATAATAATAAGATTCTCCCACTGCTGCGGTGAACTGTCTAAGAAATGAAAGCAGAAAACCAACGACAGTGAGTTCACCTGAGCTGGCGTCCTTTAAAAATAGGTACAGGAACAAAAAATGTTTTTATATACCTTTTAGTGATTTTATATGGTTTTTGATATGCATTTAACAAGTATTATGTATTTATTCAATTTCAATTTTAATTTAAATTGCATTATTTACATAAGTTGTAAGAAACAAATACTTTGAAATGTTCTGACTATGAACTTTTTATTACATTTTTCAACAATATACCAGTGCAATAAGTGTTTTATAGAAACAATAATGGTTTGTCTTAGAATCACCTCAACAGCAATTTGTAACAATAAATGGCCAGCCTATCAGAACCTAAGACCAATTAACTAATGGTTTTACCAAGATGTATTTAAACTGAGGATGTGTATGTACAACAGATTCTGATGAAGTCTCCATATGGGAGATGAAAGCGCTTAATCTGTTGAATTTTTATTTTTATTTGGAATAAACTGATGCTTTGTAAATATTAACCTGGTGGCCTGGTGGACTTTTGGACTTTGGTTTAACAGAACTACTAGTTTTACGTTCTACAGAAGAGGAAAGCCTTTATTGTTACTGGAGAACAGCACCAATATTTTACTTTTTCCTGTTTGAGGTTGTGTGTTTTTTGGTTACCAGTTGCTGTGGTTGGCGCCTTTCCAGTACCGAGGATTCCTAACACTGTGGAGAGTAGTGGTTTACTTAGCAAATTAATTAAATTAATTCAAAGTTACTCACAAGTGAGTAACAATGGCACCGAAGCTTTAAATGACATCCCCTGTGCGCAGAGCTCACCTAGACCATCAGGGGAACGTAATTACGATACACCCGTAGGTGAGAAAGATACAGGAAATTCAGGGAACACTAACAATGAACACTTCCGGTCCAACTATGAGCATTGTGAGGGCACGAACGCTCGTAGAGTTAATGGAGGAACCACCAGGCAGAAGGAGAGCTTTGAACGAGAATACCCCATTGTGGACTTTAATAAATGGCTTGACAACTCTTTTGGAACATTTAAACCAAGGGAGGAGCAGACGCGAACCCACAACATCGGGTATAAGGACAAATGTAAGACTTTGAAACAGTATTTAACGAAATTCAAAAGTTTAGCTTTGGACAATTGGTATCTAAAGAAGTGTATAGACAATAAGATAGTACCTAAGGGACTTAGAATCAATAAGTTCCCTGATAATACAGTATTTAATTCTGATTTTTTTAAAACAATTGTGAATATTTTAAATGACTGTGGGCTGGCCATCCTTAGAGCAATGATAAAAAATAACGAAGAAGTTATGCTTGAATGTAAAAATGTTATAGATAAATTGAATGAGGAAATTAATGCTGATCTTTTATTTGCTGTTGTTGAATACAAGAATATGTATTTTAAGACCATGCACGACGTGGATAATGTGATTTCAAAGAGTCATTTCAGGAAGACACGAAAATTAGATAGGGACCTGAATGACTATAGGAATGGGAAAGCATATTTTTGTGACGACAGGAATTTTAGAAGGAATTTTCAAAATAGAGAGGGAAGTTATGATAAAGGAAAAGAAATGGAGTTTGGTGGGTACGAAGGTTACCATGAGGCATATAAACATACATACAACCAGCATGTTGACCAAAATACTAATAATGGGATCCCTTTAGAAGAGGAGGGACCGAGAAGGTCCGAAAGGATAAGGAATTTAGACCAACAACCGTCCTACGCAACAGTTATGAGCAACCATTATGTACCACCACAGAGGAGGGGGGGTGTCAGGGAGATACAATAAACATTTGTACTCCCAAGACCCACGAATGTTTAGAGGAAGTCTGTAAAAATGATAGAGAGAAATGTTGGGTCTAAGGTAGTTATTTCATCTAAAGACAATTTTTTTATTTACAATTATACGGATGTTGAGGTGAAACAAGAACATTTTAATTTGTTCACAAAAGGTTTTACATTTGTTCCAGTTAAAAAACCTGGAATTGATGAAATGTTATTAGATATTCGGTTATTTACCAGGAAATTGAATTTATTTCACATGTTTAAAGAAAGGAATACCAAATACAAAAAAACTACTCTCAAGAAAGCTAGTACTTTTAATCCCCCCCGTACAACAGGACATATTGAACTTTGAAAGATGTGTTATGGGTACCATAAGGGAAGGTTATAAAAACATTTACCTATAGTACACAATTTGACTAAGAGTGAAACTCACACCCTACAACAACTTAGGGATAATGTTAACCTGCGGATAATGAAACCCGACAAAGGTGGAGGGGTGGTGCTGATGGACACATGGGACTACACTAGGAGAATATGTGATATATTGGATAAAGATAGTAGGTATAGCCTAGTATCTAGAAATGAAGTGAACATTTCTTATAGAAAAATAGATATGATTTTAGAAGACAATTTACTACAAGGTCTCATTGACAACGAATTATATAATTTTTTAAGAGTACCAAAACCAGTTATCCCAGCAATATTTGGCATACCCAAGGTGCACAAGGACAAAGAAAGCCCACCCCTAAGACCAATAGTGTCGTCACAAGGTTCAAAGACACAACCACTGGCAATTTTTGTGGACTTCAAACTAAAAGAATTCTACAAGAAATTTCCACACATTTTAATAGATTCATGGGATTTTTTATCCAAAATTAGTGCTACCCCATATAGGGATGGTTTCACCTTTCTGACAGTGGATGTGAGAGATTTATTTTTAGTCATTCCACATCGAATAGGGTTAGAATGGTTTGAAAAAATGATAGTGGAGATGAAGATTTTGACACCTGATGACTTTAAGTTAGTAATGGAAAATATGGAGCTTGTACTGAAGTACAACTATATTTATTTTCAAGGAGACTTATACCATCAAAGAGACGGGGTGGCCATGGGATCAGCTTGTGCCCCTATTTATGCAAATATAATTGTTATTCTGGGAGAAACAATTTGTCTTCAGTTCTACTTTTTACAGATACATTGTGGGATATTATAGATTTTTGGATGATATTTTTATTTTATGGGATGGACCTGAAGATGAAATTAAAGAATTTATTATATATATTAATCAGAGTACAGAATTCCTTGAGTTTACCTATGACTTAGGTTTAGAAGAAATACACTATCTGGATGTGAAACTGACAAAAGATATACACTATCTGGATGTGAAACTGACAAAAGATAGAGTGAATAAAAAATTGAAATCCAGAATTTTCAGGAAGGAATGTTACTCGAACTCTTATTTACACTTCAAGAGTGACCATCCCTACCATTCAAAAATGAATATAATAAAAGGACAAATGATTAGAGTAGCCAGAATGACTTCTGACAAAATAGATCTAATGGAAGAAATGGAGACATTACACAATATGTTTAAGGAAAGGGGATACCCCGACTATATGATTGAGTCTAATAAAAAAGTTGTTTTAGATAAATTGGACACATTATACAAACCCTTACTAACGAATATAGGTATTATTGAAGTGGAAAATAGGCCTAGTACTAGAGAAAATAAAGAAGAAAAACTTCCTTTTTTGGTTTTGACACATTTTAATGGGATTGGATGGATAAAAAATGTATTAATGATGCATGGGGAATGTTTAACAAAATGCCTACTAGGACAGATGTCTTTCAACAACCACTTAGATATGCTTTTAGGAAAAATAGAAATTTGAAAAACATATTTGAAAAAAAGAAAAATGTTTTGAGTGGAGCATGTAGTAAATATGGTACTTTTAAATGTGGTAGGTGTGCACAATGTGTTTTTATGGCAGACACCAAAGAACTTGAACTTCCAAGTATTAATCAGAAATTAAATGGAAACAAATACTATAGTTGTTATACCAAAGGGGTGGTATACTTGTGCTATTGTAAGAAATGTTGGAAATATTACATAGGGAAAACTGAACGTAACTTAAGGGCAAGCATATATGAACATAATAGAGATATTACTAAAATGAACGACAACAATGCACTATTTAGACACACCCGTACATGTAGAGATGCAGATTTTAAATTTTGGATCTTGGAAGAGGTGGTTAAGCAAGAGAGAGGTGGGGACTGGGAAACCAAACTCGAATTTAGAGAGATGGTTTGGCAACTAAGGTTGGATGCATGTGGGAATTATGGATTAAATGACCACATATCCATTAACCCAGCCCTCAAGATTCTCGCTGATGACCCAAAGAGACACCAATAGATGGTTATGGTTTTGAGCCCCATGTAAACACACCCTGGTACAGTTTTATAGAATATGTACATATTTTAACATATTTTATTAACTTTATTGCATATTTTAGCATACAGTTTTACAATATAAAAATAGGTACAGGAACAAAAAATGCTTTTATATACCTTTTGGTGATTTTATATGGTTTTTGATATGCATTTAACAAGTATTATGTATTTATTCAATTTCAATTTTAATTTAAATTGCATTATTTACATAAGTTGTAAGAAACAAATACTTTGAAATATTCTGACTATGAACTTTTTATTACATTTTTCAACAATGTACCAGTGCAATAAGTGTTTTATAGAAACAATAATGGTTTGTCTTAGAATCATCTCAGCAGCAATTTGTAACAATAAATGGCCAGCCTATCAGAACCTAAGACCAATTAACTAATGGTTTTACCAAGATGTATTTAAACTGAGGATGTGTATGTACAACAGATTCTGATGAAGTCTCCATATGGGAGATGAAAGCGCTTAATCTGTTGAATTTTTATTTTTATTTGGAATAAACTGATGCTTTGTAAATATTAACCTGGTGGCCTGGTGGACTTTTGGACTTTGGTTTAACAGAACTACTGGTTTTACATTCTACAGAAGAGGAAAGCCTTTATTGTTACTGGAGAACAGCGCCAATATTTTACTTTTTCCTGTTTGAGGTTGTGTGTTTTTTGGCGTCCTTTAAAAGTGCAAAAGCGATGCAAATAAAGTCCAAGTACGAAAAATGTACTAAAATCTATATATCTGTTTAATATAAATAAAACAACAAAGCGAAATAAAAGTCCCTGGATACACACACGGTAAGCGCTTTCGATAAAATCTTCCTCAGATCGTAGCAAAAATGTGGGACTAATGTTCAGTTTAAGTAGTGTATCAATAATTAATCATCCAATCCACAAACGGAAAAAAAGTGTTTTGAACCAATCAGTCATAGGGCTGTTTCACCTAATTTGCATATACGAAGCCAAAGGCTTCCGCTCTTTGCCATCATGGTTTGAAATGCACATTCAAAATATGTAAATTAGGCGTATGGTATGCCCAATCCAAAATTCCAAAAATATAACGGCAGCCATTATCAAAGTTCTAAATGAATGGACTGGTGTAATACTGTTGCGACTGTTACATAAACCTAATAAGTATCCGTGAAATTCTTCCCATGGTGTAAACATCTCAAAAAGGCTGTATTGGTTAATAAAAATAAGCACAGTTGTTCAAAAAATCTTACAAATTGATCATCCAATCCAGAGACGAAAAAAGGCAGTTTTAACCAATCAGTCTTGTAATTGCATCACCTAATTTGCATATACGAAATCATTGAGTTCTACTCTTTGCCATCATAGCTTTAAAAGTGCTGTTTCAACATAAAATGTAATTTGGGCATGAAATATGTCCAAACTAACATCCCGAGAATCTAACAGCAGCCGATGTTGATGAAGTTATTCCCATGGTATGAATATCTCAATTTGGCTAATTTGTATATACGAAGTCATAGACTTCCGTTCTTTGCCATCATAGCTTAAGAATGCAGATTCAACGTAAGATGTAAATAGGATATAGAATATGTCCAATCTGAAGTCCCACAAATGTAGCAACAGCCAATATCAGACTTCTTAACAAGCGCTCTATTATGATGTCAGTTGTATATACCTGGCAAAGATTCTTGAAATTATTCCCATAATAAGGATCTCAGTAAGAATGTATGAATTAGTCAAAACAAATATGGTTGTTCCAAGTATCCATAATCACAATGCTCCCCACATCAATAAGGGAGGGGTGGCTTATCAAGCATGGGCAGCCAATCCCTATCCCAAAAACACAAATTCCGCCAATCAAACCAAGTACAAACCAGTCAGTATACGTGCCTAAAAATTTTATCCAATTAGAAAATGCTGGACTTATACTAGACATTAGGTTAACTGAAAAGTTCATATGCAACAAGATACTTAAATCTAAAATCTTGTTGACACTCATGTCCTGAAGTATAAGAATCTCCACCCAGTTTGGGTTTGTGAAGGGCCGATCTTGTCTCCTGAACCTGATTCACTTCTTTGAATCAGTCTGCAGAGCCATGGACAAGGGTAAGGTGGTCCACACAGCCTATCTAGACCTTGCCAAGGCCTTTGACACCATCCCCCTCTCTGGAATCATAGATAAACTTACTAAGTTGGGCATTAATCCCTATGTCACCCAATGGGTTGCTAAATGGCTTACTGATAGAACCCACACTGTAAAAGTAGCCGACTCCAAATCCAGCTTCAGACAAGTGACAAGTGGAGTACCTCAGGGTTCAGTCCTGGGGCCGCTCTTGTTTGGCATCTACTTCTCTGAAGTACAGGTCAACACTAAGGGACTCTGGCTAACAAAGTTTGCAGATGACTGCAAACTGGGAGCCATTATTGAATCCCCAAATGATGTGGGTACTCTACAAAAGGGCCTTACAGAAACAGATGCTTGGTGCCAGAGCCATGGGCTCAAGCTCAATGCCAAGAAATGTATTGTTATCCCCTTTGGGAAAAAACATGTATCCATGAATTACCATATAGGTGACAGTACACTAAACACAGAAAGTGTGATAAGGGACTTAGGGACACAGGTGGACAGTGGTCTCACCTTCGATAACCACATCGCCACAACAGTCAGGAAATCCTTCTATGTGGCACACTTCATCACGAAGGGCTTTTCATCCAGAAAAAAGGAGGTCATTGTCCCACTGTACTCATCCCTCATTAGACCCATTATAGAATACAACGCCCCATTTGGTATGTACCTCTCAAGACATCTGCAACAACTGGAAAGGCCTCAGAAATACCTCACTAAAAGAATCACAGGCCTAAAGCAGATGGCCTACGCTGACCGCCTTAAAACACTCCAGCTATACTCTGTCGCATATCGTCTACTCAGAGGCGATCTCTGCTTAACGTACAAGGCCATGTCAAACCCAGAGCTGTTGGACATGCTACACTTAAAGAAATCCCAATCCCTCAGAGCTACACACTCCAGGGATCTAAACCTTGTCATCACAATAAACAAAACATGCTGGAGGGATAGGTTCCTGACCCAGAGACTCCCCAGATTCTGGAATAGATTGCCCATACATGTAAAGCAGAGTGCCTCTTTGGACCTCTTCAAGAGGAACCTTGACGATTGGATGGGAGAAAGGAAATTCACCCCAGGGATCACATCAGTCGCCCTGCTAGACAGGGGTCCAGGAAAGTAAATAATGTGGGAAGAAATAGCCAGGGAATTGTTATGGCTAGGCTTGTATAGGCCCTAGGGCTGATAGCCTAGTACCAACCTATGAACAAGGGAACCACAGAACACCATTAACCAATCTGTATTATCCATATGTAAAAATAACCTATCATTGTTGCTTCCTAGATCTTTGCGGTCAACCAAAAACTTTATAGGAAATGCAAATAAATGAAAATGAGTTAGGACACATCAATGGTAGTTCTCAGTATAAGTCATTGGTTTAGGTATGTTCTTTCTTTATAGTCTGCCTTTTAAGTTTTAATACTGGTTTTAAGGGAATATTACTGTTCAAGCCTGGAGGCTGATCAGCTCTCAAATTAATTATCCATTTTGTTTCTCTTAATTCAGTCATAGTCTCAATAACAGGACAAAATTATCCTCCACAAGGAAGAGTAAACCTGTCTGGTGGACATCTGCAATAAATAAACTATATAACAGGAAAAAATTGCTGTCCAGGACCAAGAAAGGAGCAGGTGGCCAATTGGAGGCCATCTCTCCTTAGCTTGAACAAGCAAATAAGAGCAATAATGAAATCCTCTAAAGCCAGCTTGGAGTCTAAATTGTCCACATCTGCTAGAAACAATCATAAGGCCTTCTTCACATATGTCTGCAATCTCAAAGGAAGCACCCAGATCTGTTCAGAACTGGTGGTCAAGGACACCACATACACAAATGCTGTAGATGTAGTCAACCTACTGGCAGGCTGATTCAGTGAAAACTTCACCCCTGTGTCCCCCTATCAGTAAATTAGGACATCCCCAGTACCTGCCCCCTCCCCTTATCTCTAGGGTAACAGGTCATCACTACCTCTCAAAGGCAAAATAATACAGCCTCCATGGGACCCGATAGCATCCTAGATTGCATCCTACATGAACTCTGGCATGAACGTGCAGTACCATTAGACACCCTATTCAACCAAAGCCTGAAAACCAGTTTTGTCCCAGGCGAGTGGAAGACAGCCACTGTCATCCCTTTACACAAAGGTAGAGTGTCCATTGATCCATGAAATCATAGACCCATCAGCGTAACTAGCCTGATCTGCAAAGTCATGGAGTGGATTATCATGGAGGGGTTGGGAGGGTGGCGTAATGGTCAAGTTGTTTGCTTTACAAATACAAGGTGCAGGGTTTGAGTCTCACAAGGGATAATTGGCTAGGCTTAAAATGGCTCGCAAGGACAGTTAGCTTAGTACTGATCTATGAACCTATGGACCTCATTAACAGGGACATTGGCACCTTTCAAACACGTGTCCTACACAGTTTGGCTTTGTCAAGGGGAGGGTCATGTCTGTTAAATCTGGTCGACTACTTTGAGACGGTCATCAAAGCCATGGATGAGGGGAAGACTGTGCACACTGCCTACCTTGACCTGGCCCAGGCCTTCGACACTATTCCTCTCTCAAACGGAATAGATAAACTCTCTCAACTAGGCATCAATCCATATGGTACCAGATGCGTAGCAAACTGGCTCACTGATGGAACCCACCTAATCAAAATAGCGGAAGCCACCTCAAGCAGTAGACCCGTAATGAGCGGCATACTCCAGAAACATGGCATCAAGCTGAATGCTAAACAAATGCAGCATCATCCCCTTTGGGGAGAGTGACGTCCCCACATGTTATCACATTAATAACATCCTAAGCATGCAGTCGTGAGGGATTTGAGCACCCAGGTTGATAGTATCCTGACTTTTGACCAGCATGGTGGTTCCGTTTTACGGAAAGCTTTCTACATGTCCCCCCTCATAAGTATGTGCATCTCATTCAGGAACAAAGAGGTCATAACATCCCTGTATTCTTTCCTTATAAGGCCAATTATTGAGTACAATGCCCCCTTTGTCTTGTACCTCGCAAAGCACATGCAGCAGCTGGAGAGACCACAGAGGTTCCTCACCAGGAGAATCCAGGGCCTCAAACATCTACCCTATACAGATGGGCTAAAAGCCCTGTCCCTCTACTCTGTTTTATACAGACTCCTCAGAGATGACCTCTGTCTGGCATATAGAGCAATCTCAGACCCCACCTTGATGGGACTGCTGCATATCCGCAAGTCAAGCTGCACTCGAGTAACTCGCACACGTGACCTTAACCAGGTCTGTGACATTAATAGGACTCGTTGGCAGGACAGATCTGTGTCCCGGAGACTCCCCGTCTGTGTGATAATCTCCCGCTCCATGTCAAGCAGAGTACCTCATTATCCCTTTTTAAGTGCAACCTGGATAACTGGATAGGAAACAGAAAATACACCCCCAGGATTCCATCTGTGTCCCTGCTGGACAGGGGCTTTGCATGCTGACTTGTCTAAACATGGGCTAAACTCTTGGCTAGGCTTATAAGGTCATCAGGACCAACAGCCTAGTAACTTCCTATGATCCTGTATTTGATATTGGTGGGAGTGGCAAACTCAGTGTCAGATAGATAGGAGAGAGCAGGGTGTTATTGGTTGAGGAGGTGAAGTTACAAGGCTAAAGTCTTTTGGATTGGCCGACCTTGAATCCGAGTCAGATCTGATAACCCATGGGTTGAACTGGACGAAAACAGATGAGTCTATCATGGTAATTATGTAACTTACATTTTCCTGGTATTCTGTGAACTTGCTGGATATGACAGAATATTTCTTTAGGAGACTGCAGGCACATCTTATGGTCTTGGAAGGCTTTTTTTCAGGCCATTTGTGACGCTGTATAGTTAAGCATAGCATTAATAGACCAGTCTATATTTCTAATTACCCAAGCAGCTTTATTGCTGATTGCAGTAAAACAATTATATGAGGATGGAAAGTCTACTAGCCCCCAAACTTGAGGCATGTTAATGGTGCTAATGAAAAATTGATGTAAAATTGTAAGTGTCAGGTGTTCAACAAGTAGCACAATCACCTTTGTTGCTGGAAGATCAGAAAGCTGCGAGTTCTAATCCCACACCAGGTGTTTAGATTAATTCTGAAAAACACTTCAGTACAGCATTAGTGGGATGTTGCAGTACTAAGTGTCCAGTCCTTCGGATGATATGGTAATCTGAGATCCCATCTTCTTGAGTGCGTGGTTTCTGAGGTGGATGTAAAATATCCCATGGCACCTCTCAGAAGAGAGTAGGAGTCTTTATTTAACACAACATAAAACATTTATATATTTACAGGGTCATATATATATCTATTTCAATTTTTTTTTTTTTTTTTACTATTTATCATTTTTCTTGTAATATCCTCATTATTGTTCTTCTATAATTGATACACACTCCTTTTTCCACAACCATAACTTAATTTTTGATAATATATCTGCCAAAATTCACTTCCATTAAACAAAATTTCATTCAGTCTTTCATTCCATGTAACCCACGGTACATAAAATAAATTCTTAGCTACTCTTCTCACGTATTCTTTCTTCTTGCTTTTATAATTTCTATAATCTTGCCTGTATTGTTTGTCATTAATATCCTCAAAATTTTTCATCACACAGCTTCTTTCACAGTTTCAGTACTCTTGTTGCATTTCAAAAAACATGCTGTGTAGTCTCTTCCTCCCCACCAAATAAGCCACTCTTTCAACTTTATTTTTATATATGGCATCTTCCACTTTACTGGTAACTTATTACCAGTCTCCATAGGAAATCCTGGCACCCTACTGTTTTAGGTACACTTTTTCTTTACTTTAATGGCCTCAACCACTTCTATTAAAATTTCCGATGGATTTACGTAATATTGTTTTATCACATTATATTATACCTCATCGTTCTGTCTTTCCCTGTGTCATCAGTTCTTATTTTCTATGTTAGTATTTCTTCTTGATAATTTTTAACTTGCATATTCTTATTCTCATCTTCCAGAACATTTTGTACTTGTGTTTAAACATTCTCACTGTTACGTTCCCATTCTCTTCCTTTACCCACTTTTATACTCTATACAAGCTTAAAGCAGCAGGAATAAACAACTGGATTTAGTAACCCCAGTAGCCCTTAATCTTCGCTGTTATACAACACACCTGTTTTCACTGGGTTTGCTCTTGAACTTTTTCATGGCTGCAGATCTATACGCCCTCCACAAGACACATTTCATTTTTTATAAATCCATCCCATGCTATCATAACTACTTAATTTTCCAACATTTTATCCCTACCAGAGCTATTTCATTCATTGAAAAATACAGCCCCTCCCCCCAAAGTTTTCACCACAACACCCAAACCTTTCCTTTTGTCTTTATTCAGGGTCATCTCAATTTCTTTTAAGCATCCATTCAGACAACCAACACTTCTCTCATACATATTTTGTTCTTGGCAACTAAAACTGTATCATCTGCATAGGTCAAAACTACTGGAATCACCACATCCTTTTGCATCACATATCTAGCATCTTTTGTTTTATAAGCTGTGTTACTCACTATTGCGTTCATTTCCAATCCAAACAATATTCCTGTCATGGAATAATATCCTTTTCTTATACCACTGGTCATGTATATTTCTTTACTCAGCCTCCCATTTCACTAACACGCTATTATTTTGATATGCTGACATACGTACACTCCTAATTCTGTTGCTGTTCCGTACTGCTCCATAGCATCCCACAAAGCATCATGCCCTACTGTATCAAATGCTTTGTCGATACCACCTATCAGAAGTTTCACATCCTTCCTTTCAATTACATCATCATCCACAATTTCTGTCGCAGTCTATAACAATTCTAGACAGTTATACCATGTATACGTTCTTCCATAATATCCCTCATGTTTCATTCCATTCTCCCATGTGTTATTCTCATAAAAATTGTATCTGTTTAGTGTGATGGGTTTCTAACTTTTTATTGCATTCTTCTTCCATATAAGTTTTAATGTGCCACTACATAATTTCATAAACAAATCCTTCTTTTGCCCATTCATTCTGTACATTTACAAAGTACGCTGTATGCCATTCCATTAATTTCTTGTTCATTCAATGACCTATACCATGTGGGGCTTTAAGACCTGATACTGAATCAGCATTTTCTTTCCTAAGTACTCCATCCATTTCATTAATAGTTTTTTTTTTTCAAATTCTTTCTTAGTGCTTGCTGGATTTTTTTTTTTTTTTACATTCCACTCTCTCTTATTTACCTTCTATTTACACTTATACATATAGTAAACTCGCAGTTAACCGTCACCGATGGGAATTGGTAGATGTCTGATAAGTGTAGTTTCTGGTTGTGTGAGAGTTACTATTAAAAACAGACCTAGAAGATACTGTACCCTATACTATACCATAAACATTGTATTGATTTGATGTTAATATTGAAATACAGTAATTAAAAGCCTGGCTGGAATAATAATGTTTTAAACTTGTATTTCCACTAGAAAGAGTGGCACATGGAATGGTTTTCAGTGGCATGCTGAGTGGATTGGAATTGAATAGAAAGAGAGAGGGAAGTGTGTGTGTGTGTGTGTGTGTGTGTGTGTGTGTGTGTGTGTGTGTGTGTGTGTGTAAACAGAAGTGGCTGTGTGAGAGATTGGAGCGATGTATGAAAGCTTGAGTAGTGTGTGTGAGAGATCGGAGAGAGAATGTGCAGTCTGATGCATCTGACTGGGTATGGAGCGAGTATTGACATTTTAGCGATTTGACTTGTTTGGTTTGAGTTGTTCTCAGGCTGGGGAGAGAGGGGAATTTACTTGTATCGTCCTTTTTAAAACTCTTAAAAAAAAAATACTTAAGGCATATTTCTGCAGGGGGGAAAACAAAGTGCAACACATGAAAAACTGAACTGTTAATTTATTTGTTTCTTTCGGCTTTTCCCGGTTAGGGGTCAACACAGCGGAACTCCGGTCCGCTAATGATTGGCAGTAGAGTTTTTATGTGCTGGCTTGCTGGGCTTAATGCGCAACCGTTAATACTGTACTGTATTTCTTTTGATTTTTTTTTTTTTTTTGTTCTGGTTGCTTGATTTCCGGTTAACTGAGTTTACTGCATTTTCCACATGGCATACTATAGTACTAATACTTTGCTAGTGCTCTTCTAACCTCTCCTTTTATAGTTTTCATTTTCCTCATTGTACTAATATCCTCCTTTACTATTTTGCCCAAGTATGCAGGCACCTCTTCCATTCTGCCTTGTAAAGAATATCTCTGCCTAAACAGTAATACCTTTTTTTTTCTTTATATATTTCTTTATCTCAGAATGTTCTCTTGTATTATTCTCTAAATTCTCCAAACAGTTCTGTGCATTTTCCCATGCTTCACTTTCTTTTCCTTTCGTACATCATTCTGCCACTGGGGGAATAAACAGTTTTTATGCTTTTCAGACCAGTTTTATAGACGTCCTTCATGATTTTATGATCCTTCCATAACTGCAGTACTTCCCACTGTCCTGTTTCATCCCATAATTTCTAATGTATTCTTTGTATTTTCTTTCCCATTTTAATATACTCTTTCTTCCATCAACTCCATCCATATTGCTAAATGGTCTGAACAAAAAAAAAACGCAACTTTCACCATCTGCTACTCCACAGCTTTCCAATAATACAAAATAATCAATTGCAGAACCAAGTGCCCCCCTCTATAAGTCCATTGACTTTTGTTCCAGACAGCTAATTTACCACATTTCATCACTTCCTTTGTTTGGTTTACATCTGCTCATATATTTTTTACATTTTCCCCCTTAAATCACAAAGTCCACTGCAATAATATTTTTCATTTTCACCATATAATCTAATATTTGAATCTGATTTGCTCTTTCCTTGCTAGTTATATATGCATATAATGCCATAATTCTGTAAACATGTTCTCTGTTTGCCTCACATCCACAACAGTAAGCTTCCCATCCTTAGCAGTGTTACATTTATTTTTTTCACACAACATAGCCCCTCTGGTGTAACATTCACTTTCCTACGTTCCATATTATATTTGCACCTACAGTTTTTCTGTTAGTCTTTCTTCACTTGTCAGGAATCTTACATCCTTTAACAGAATAACATCCATGTAGTATTTAGTACACCATTCCAGTATCCCCATATTTCTTACAGTGTTGTTAATACTGTTGCTTTTCCTTCTTTTTAAGTTTAGGGGAAATATTTTTAAATTTTCATATTTTTACTAATTCCCCAATTTTATATTTTCCTGGGTGTGTGTGCAAACAATCCTTCATCCTCAGAATCAGATTTTCACTGGCTAGAACTTCAAAAAAATTAGTGTCAACCCCCGCTAGACCTCTGTTCTTGCATGCACTCTGTCCCCTTATTTTTCCCCTCTGTATTTTTTTTTCTTCACTTAGTTCATCCTTTCCCCCCAGACTCCTTTTTTTTGTCCTTCCTGTGTTTTCTTCCCTCTTTTTTTTTTTTTTTTTTATTTTATTTACTGTTTGCTCTTAACAATCAACTCAAAATGTTTTTTTCCTTTACACAACCTCCATTCCTGCACACACCTTCTTGCTGTATGTCCATTCTCTGCACACTGGTTATATTGTACCATGTCACAGTCCTTAATTAAATGAGAAGTCCCCACAAAGAGACACTATGTAGGCTGGCCAGCATATTTAAATGTCCATCTATGACCAGCCACAAAAGTAACACCTGGCAAGTGTTTTCACCCTGTCTTTTTTTGACATTTCAAAACAACTTCCAACCTCAGACCTCTATTTCTTAAGTTTCTCTCATCTATAACTTTCACAATATTAGCAACAGTTTCACACAGATTCTGCATCCATTTTTTAACATCATTGTCATCATCATCTTCCAGTTGAGTTGTAAATTGCAAACATTTTTTACAACATTTCATTTGCTACCAGAAAACAAATAATTCCTCCACAGGTAAGTGTCCTCCTTTGTTGCACAGTTCCAGAAATGTAATCACCAGTCCATCGGTTTCAAATGTTAAGTCACAAAAAGACTCTGTCCAGATATGTATAAAAGACTGAATTTCTTGAGCTTTAAAGCTGTGTATTAGTGTCATTTTTTTGTTCTTATTCTCACAGTTGGTGTTTTTTCTTAAAAAAAAAAAAAAAAAACAGTTTTACTTAGTTTGTTGTCACTACTGCACATGTTTTAGTTACTACATTATGTGCTGCCACAAAACCAGACTCCTCAGTTTGTTGTTGCTTTCCTCTTTTACTTTCTGTCACTGCTACACAAGTTTTGAATGCTGCATTTTTTGCTTCACACTACCTGGTTCCTTTTCCAAGTGACTTTTTTTGGAAGTGCTGAGGATGGGAATCTTAACATCTCACTTTATGAAACAGCAGAACTATCACCTGGATCGTCCTGCTCAATTATTTTTAACAGAGCATCATCTGCAAGCCCTCCTGATACCAGTTCTGTTTGCACCACTTCATTAGACTTGCTTACCTCCCTCTCTGTGGAGACAACTAAATGCTTCTTATTTGTAACATCCACCAAGCTCTATATCAAACATTTTTCTCAAAATTTCTCACTTTTGACATGCAGACTCTCCATAGCTTTTCTGTCCTTGATGCCATTTGTTCCATTAAGCGTCTTCCTTGCTGCTGTAGGAGCCCTCTGGTACCATCTTGCACCTCTGAAGAGTAGGGGTGCTTTACTTATACAAAGAAAATATTTGCATATTTACAATTTTATAAAATCTACAAACGTTACGTATTTACAAGATACAGTTTTCCATATCCTTATTTTGCTTATTACAGATTCATACATTTTTCTTTTTATATCAAATTTCTATCCTTATTAGACCCCATTCCTTTTTCCATAACCATCTAATTTTGTTCAGTATTGCTGCCATAATACATTTTCCATTGAACATAATTTAATTTATCCTTTTTTTCCGTGTAACATAAAAGTTTGTCAATTTTTCTAAAATTTTTCTGTTTTTGTAATACCCATATTTAATCATGTCATGTTTATTTTATCCACTTTTTCAATACTTTCAAAAAAATTTTTCTTTGCACAACTTTTCCTATAATGTTATCACTCTTACATTTCAGAAACAAATGCTCAATAGTTTCCTGTTCACCACAATGTAAACCTATTAATCTGATGTTACCCTAGTCACCATTCATCACTCATGGGTCTAGGATCCGACATCAGATCTGAGCTGGCAAAAACTTAGGCAACAGCTTAGCTCAAGCTCCTACCCTCCCATAATGCTCTGCTACCCTCTAAACTCCTCAGATCTCGTTTGCAGCGGTTAACAGACGCAGATTACTCAGCTCTTATGGGATTTCAAATTTTCAAACAGTAGGTCTTCCTTTTGTTTTTTTCTCCTTACTCTTTCTTTACTATGTTGGTATTTTTAGTTTCTGTAGGGGGTCTGCTAGTGAACTGTCATTTTCCTTTCATCCCCTCCCGTTGTTTGGCTTTTGGCACCTTTTTCATATTGTGGTAGTTAGTGTAGAAATTTTCTTCTGGGAATTTTTCTTGTCTTTTTTGTATTGTCTAGTTTTCAGTGTGTTTTGTGTGTTGGATGGGCTAAGTGTTTAGGACTGCTGCTTGGTGGTTTGACTCCTCTACTGCTTGCCCCTTTGGATTTGGTTGTGTGTTCCATTTTGGATGTTATATCTGAGAAACCTTTAGGGTTTAAGAGGTACTCTTTGTGCAGTTGGAAGATACCTGTTTCCAACTCACACAGAGTACCTCTGTTGTCTTGACGCCGGCCACCTGGAGGTTAAATGTGGCATTTGTGCTACATTCAACCCCAGGGCCCTGGTCGAGCACCGAAATAAACTACTTCTAAAATGTATGGTTCAGTGGGGTCCCTTGGTCAAGGAGTCTTCGAGCAAGACGGGCCCCTCTGACCACAAAAGAAAGGTGGCTTCTTCCTCCGGGGAAATTTCAGGAAAGAAAGCTAGGCTGTCTGATCCCATGACTCCAGCCTTAGCAGTGTCTGATCTGAAGGCCTCTGATCCTAGGACCTCTAGAGAGTCAACGCCTGGATCCAAGGTCTCCGGTTCAAGTTCTTTGAATCCGAGAGTTTTGGAGTTGACTCCCGGATCCAAGGCCTCTGGATTTTGAGGCCTTTGGATCCCTGTTGGAGCTGGTCAGCTATGGATCTGATCCTGCTGGATCTGAGGGAATTTAAGAGCTATGCCCTCGGACCCTTCTGCTTCCTCGGTTCTGATATGATCAGATCCGAGACATGTCGGGTCCTGTTGTTATTGAGGACCTTCTCTTAGATATTCCGGGAGGGGGCAGTCTGTTTATCCCTCCTCGAAGGAGCCAATTCCTGGACCCCCAGAGAAAGTCTTCATTGTCCTGACATGGGTCTTCAGCTAGATCCTCTATCTCCTCCCGATCCTCTAGGAGCATCTATCCTTCTGATATGGATAGGATTGTGTGGTCCTTTCTAAAGGCCCAAATAGAGTTGGGGCTTCTGGCTTCCCCAGCCCTCAGACTAGGGAGCCTTGTGCTACTCCCTGTTTAGTTTCTCCTCGTCCAACCAGCTGTGATTGGGCTCTGGGGAGCTGGAGCGCCGCATGAGGCAGTGGGGATTTTCGGGACACCCCTTGTCCCCTACCCCATCAGAGTCCTTAACCAGTTTTGCTCTACCTCCCTCAGGGCAGGTAGGGCCACCAAGTCCGGGTTGTCGCCCTGGAGTCCATGGGAGCGGGTTTGAGTCTGGGCCTTTCAGACCATTCTCTGCCTCGCAGTGTTGCAGCTCTTGATAGCTTCAGTCTGGCTTCTCTGGAGGGTTGGAGGTCCTGGATGGGTCTGCTCCATCCTCCCTTGTGGTGGTGTCCACTGGGGAGGGGACTTAGTCCATTCCTTCTGCTTTCCAGGTGGTGGAAAAGTCTCTCTACTACTAGATAAGCCTCCCCTGCTCACCAGGCTCCATCCCAGCCTCAGATTTTGAGGGGACCTTCTCATCCTGCTCCTGGTCAGCCTGTTCAATCCAGTCTCCAGGGGGGAGTTACCCTCATCAGGGTCTCCACCTCTTAGTCTTCCCCAGAGCCTCCCCTGGAGAAAATGCATCAAAAAAGGACATATAAGAGGAGACATTTTGACTCCCCAGTGGAGTCTCTCACTGAGTACATGGATATCGTTGAGGGGGACGAGTCCCCTAAGTCACTGCCTGATGTTTCCTTCGGAGACATCCTGTAGATCCTTAAGGCCAAGGACGGTTGGTCTGCCCAGCCCCTGTCCTCAGAGGAAACCGTGTTTCTAGAGACATTCTGAATGGGCCCATCTGCCTCCTGGGTGTTCCCCCCTCTGCTAACCCCTTGATCAATCCCCTTGCCAGCAGAGCATGTAAGGAACCTGGTACAGTGGAGCCGGTGCCTAAGAGAGCAGACAAGTTTTTGAGTCCCCCTTCTGACAAATCTTTTTGGCCCAAGGCAGTTCCGGTGGATGTGATTGTGGTAGCTGTTGCCACCAAAAAAGAGCTGGCGGAATAGAGTTCATCTGTCCATCCTCCCAACTGCAAATTGAGAGCAATGGACAGATTCGGATAGTGGGTATTCGCATCAGTTTTGTTCAGCTTGCGAGCCTTAAACTACCTGACACACTTCACCCATCTTCAGAGGGATTTGATAAAGGAGCTTACCACTTCCTTGTTTGGAGTCCATGCCTGCAGAGGACTTTAAGATTGTTTCTCCCAAGCTGGCCACTCTCGCGTCCATAGTTAATTCATCCATGAGGTTGATATCCATCGCTGCAGAGGGTACCTCACAGGTGGGCACAGACATTGGCATCATGCCTGGCTTCACTTACGTGAGTTTGCAGAGGCCTTTAAGGCGTCATTCACCAGTGCTTTCAATGGTTCAACCCTCTTTGGACCAACCGTAAAAGAACTTTAACCCGCAGTGAGCAAGAAGCGAAAGGAATGTCAGCTGTAAGGATCAAGTTCTCTACTCCCCAAAGGCCCTTTTCCAAGACCCAGAGGGGGAGTAAAAAGATTTAGTTCTGCAAGTCACACTTTCAGGAAGCTCAAGAGGACTCCTTTTCCAGGGGACGGGGGAAGAGTGTTCAGTGGTCGATGCCGCCCTAGAGGCAGAGAAGGCCTGCAATACCAGGGCTCTAGAGAACCCTTCTCTGAGAAGCTCTTTCAGCCCTCCTGGGGCACTGCCTGACTGTCCCTCCATTGAGGCAGTCAGGGGCTGTTTATCTTTGCACCCTTTAGCCCGGGCAGACATCACAACTGATCAAAGGGTGCTAAGAATTATATCCAGAGGCTGCTATATTCCCTTTTCCAACCCCCTGCCAAGAAGCAGAACTCTCCCGGATGTGCCACCTGGTCAGAGAGAGCCTGTCTAGAGGTGACCAACAGGGTAAAGAGGATCTGGAACTTACGTTTGCTTCTTTTTGGTACCAAAGAAAGCAGGGGACCTGCTTCTGGCTCTGGACCTCAGTCAGTTGAACCTCTCAGTCAAGAAGTCAGTTCCATTTGGTCACTGTACAGTTCATTGTGCCTCATCTGCAGAAAAGTGACAATGTGCTCTGTGGATCTCTAGGACGCATACTATCATATCAAAGTAGACAGGCTGCCCAGATTTCTCCACTTTCGCTTAGGAGCCGATCACTTCCAGATGTTCTTCGTGTTTCACTGTTGCAGTCATCACCTGTGGGTTATCCCTGCTGTGGTAGCCCTCGGCCGGCCCGAATACCAGAGTCGATGTTTTTCTGTGCTGGCTGCTGTCGCTTGTGACTGACATCAGGTTGTCAATGCTATAAAGCAAGGCAGCTGCCACCATTGCATCAGTCTTTCTTGCCGTGGAGTCCGTAGCAGTAGTAGTTTGCAAGTGTGCCAGTTGGTCGCTACCAGAGTTCACATTTCCAGCTGAAAATGTCTAAAGCTAAGTACCCTGTAGGGGATCCTTTTTTCTTGCAGTAACTGATGTCCGAAAAAGTTAACAATTGTCTCACCTCTGGAAAGCAGATCCCACACTGAGGCTTCCATTCTTACTGCGTCACTTGTTTAGGCCCAGACCACGACATCCCCTGTTGCCGGTTCTGTGCCCTCTTCAACGCGAGACCCATTCATCGTAGAGCTCTTATTGTAGCTAGGTACTTTCATCTTCCATCTTCGCATTCCAAAATGGCGTCAGTCAGCCAGAAATCCATAGACATTCTGAAAAAACATAGAGATAAAGATAGAGACAGGCTACACAAGGCTAAGCCTTCCAACGACGCTACCGGTAAACAGGTAGTCACTTCTCCGGAATTCAGTGAGGAGCTTTCGCAGCCCCTGATGTCTGATGAGATATCTATGCAGCCTCTACCAAGACCCTTTTGGAGTCCGGTATGCCGCAGAACTCATCTTTGCCTTCTGAGCCTTTGGTCGTCTCTGCCTTGGTTGGGGTCTGGAGCTGCAACACAGGCACCAGCTTCCGAGGAGGCCTCTTACACTACTGATTCCAGATAAAAACGATGTCCTCTCATCCAACTGCCGCTTCTCTCAGACTGATGGATACTCTTAGGCCTAGAAGCCAGGCCACTCCTAGAAAATCTACCTCTGTTCTCCATCTTATTCCTGCCCCACCACCCCAAGCACGAATGCTCAAGATGGCTGAGGACCTTATCTCCCTAATCAGGGGTAGTCAGGCCCCATCACCTAAAAGGAAAAGATGCCGTTCTCCTGAAATACTGTCAGAACAGGATTTTGAGGAATCTGATTATTCAGTTTTTGAAGAGGAACAATAGCCACTTACTGCATATGAAGACTTAGATGCAGAGGAATCCATTCCTTCTGCCTACCCACCAGAAGATCTTTCCTTTGGGGAAACCCTTCGCACCCTCAGGGAACATTTCTACTGGGAATCTCAGGACTTCCCTCAGTCTAACAAAAGACTAAAAGAGCTTCTAGACCTGCCCCAGCACAGTCCCCTGGCCCACCCCCCCATTTTAGAAGTGGTGGATGATGTTTTCCATGAATCCAGCCTAGCCCCTGACGTCCTCCCAACTGCTCTCACTAAACCTGACAGGTACTACAGAGTACCAGATTCTCACATATTCCTGTACAGAAATCCTGCTGCAGACCTGGAGGTCATTATTCAGGGAACAAAAGGAGCTAAAGTTAGTTCTGCAAAGAATCCTATCCCTTCTGACAAGGAGTCCAAAGCTCTGGACAGATGGGGTAAAAAAAAGTATACACCTCTGCAACCTTAGCAATCAGAGCACTCAACTGTCAGTTCCATATGTTAAAATATCAACAACACATTTTGGAACTATTAAAACAAAAGATTTCTTCTTTTCCTGACTGTGCCAATTCAAAAGAGTTGGCAGATTTACTGCACTCTTCTTGTCAAGTGGCCAAACACTCTTTGCACTGTGGATATGATGCACTAGAAGCCTCAAGCAGGGCAGCAGTGTCAGGATCTGTTAGGAGACATGCATGGTTGAAGGAACAACCTCTCCCTGATCATGTCAAGTCTAAATTAATTGATGCACCCTTGGATAAGGACTGCTTGTTTGGAATTAAAGCAGAAGTGCTTAAAAAGATGGAAGGCAAAGCAAAATCTATGCAAACAGTAAAAGATTTCTTTCAAGTCCAACCTCCCAGATTCAGCAGGAATTTCCCCTCTAATCACTGGTCCTTTCCTGCACCTAGTAGACAGGGGCAAGGTAAGCAGGGACACACCACCCAGGACTTTATCCCAGGGACAGCAGAGAACCAAACAGTGGATCTCCTCCACCCCTAAGGCAGGATTTCTAAGCCGTCCTTCTATGGCAAAACCTCTCAATGTCTCCTTCTCCCCCTCTGCCCTCTTTTCACTCTTCAAAAGTTAGGAGGAAGGCTCTCCCTCTGCAAAGAAAATTAACTTTTTGTAACCAAATACCAGTGGGTCTTAAAGATAATTTTCAGGGATACAAATTCACTTAACGAACTCCCAATTCCATGAGGGTACCCATACTTACCTCCAAATCAGTGGGCAGAGGCATTAAAACAAGCCCAAACTCTCATATCCCAGGGGGCAGTAGAACCTGTTCCTGCAGGCCAAACAGGCAAAGGATTTTATTCCAGACTATTCCATGTTCCCAGAAAAGAGGGCACTTGGCACCCCATCCTGGTTCTATCCATTCTGAACACCTCTCTGGTGGTCCCCAAATTCAAAATGCTAACTTTGCAACAGCTGCTGCCTATGTTGACAAAAAATGCCTGGTTAGTGACCCTAGACCTAAAGGATGCCTACCTCCACATTCCCATAAGGGATTCCAGCAGCAAATTCCTGCGCTTCAGAGTAGGTTCACAATACTTTCAGATCTCTGCACTACCATTTGGCTTATCTACTGCTCCTAGGGTATTCACCAAATGCTTAGCCCCAGCCATAGCATTTTGCAGACAGAGAAATGTTCAGCTTTACCCTTACCTGGACGACTGTCTCATTTGGGCAGAGTGCAAAGAAAAGCTGCTCCAAGACCTTCACTCTGTCAAAAACATCCTTACCTCCTTAGATTTCACCATCGATGAAAAGAAGTCAAAGCAGACATCCCTCCAGGAGGATCATTTTCCTGGGAGCACTGCTGGACACAGCATCCCAAATGGCCTTTCTATCACCAGAAAAGCAGAGCTTCCTGCCACTCTGCTTTACCCAAATGGCTTCCAGAAGCCACCTCACAGCGAGGAAGTTCCTGCAAGCCTTTGGGTACATGGTATCTTGCATCCTTCTTATTCCCCTAGCCAGGCTTCACATGAGGAAACTTCAGTGGTATCTAAAGAACCTTTGGTGTCAGCACACTCAGCCTTTAGAGACCTCTGTCCCTCTGATCTCCTGTATAAAATATGAGTTTCTCTGGTGGGCAAGGGCCTGTGCCAAGAACAAGGATCTCTCCTTCATCGTCTGCCCTACTGGCCAGACCATCACCACCGATGCCTCAGACATTGCTTGGGGTGCTCACCTAGCAGGAAGGTGCACCCAAGGTCTTTGGGAGGCCCAGCACCTTCCCTTACACATGAACTAGAAGGAAATGATGGCAGTACAAAAGGCTCTGATATGCTTCAAATGCCATCTCAGGCCAGGGGTCCTCCTTATCAAAACAGACACCACTGTAATGTGGTACATCAGCAAATGGGGAGGGACTCAGTCTTACCTCTGTGCAGGCTAGCCATGAACCTCTGGCTGACCGCCTCTTCCATGGGATTGCACCTAATAGCCCAGTACCTACCAGGAATCAACAACTCCCTAGCAGATCACTTGAGCTTGCTGGACCCCCATGAATGGCAGCTACACAGGAAAGTCTTTTTGCAAATCACTTAGGAGTGGGGAACTCCGGAGGTGGATCACTTTGCTTTGCACCTCAACCACCAGTTGGAAAAATTCTGCACCAGGGAGTATCACCATTTAGCGTGGAAGGTGGATGCCTTGACCTTCCCCTGGCACTACCTCTTTGTGTGCATTCCGATGTTCATCGTGTTAACCTGCTGCAGTCATCACACTTGGGTTATCCTGCCATCAGGCGGTCCCGCAGTCGGCCTGAATTCCAAAGTCTTGGTCCGGCATCAGTTGCTGTCACATCTTCCCTGACATCAGTGCGCCAGGGGTATATAAGAGGCATCCGACACCATTTTCTTCCGTCTTTCTTGCCACGCGGTGCCCGAAGCAGAAGTAGTTCGCAAGTGCCGGTTGGCCGACACCTGAGATTTTCTATTCGAATTTCAGTCCGAAGTTTTCAATAAAGTTAAGTACCCCATTGGGGGAACCTTTTCTTGCCTCAGTCCGATGTCAGAAAAAGTTAACAATTGCATTTCTTGTGGGAAGCAAATACCTCATAAGGATTTCCATTCCTATTGTATTCCTTGCCTAGGCCCAGACCACGACGTCACAGGTTGTCGGTTTTGTGCTAGGTTTAATAAACGAACTATCAAATGCCGTTTTGACTTCGCACAATATTATTTTGGTAGGAAATTTATATCATGCCATCGGAGCAGCTGACAACCGGCATGCATAAAAAACGCAAGGATAAGAACAGGCAGCCTAGGAACAAGCCAGACTCCGAGGCCTCTGCTGGGCCTGTCGCCGGTTCTCCAGTTTTCAGTGAGGCGCCTACACAGCCCCTGACGACAACAGAACTGGAACCCCAGACAGCTGCAGATGCTCAAGCGGAGTCTACTAGGCCTACGCAGCCATCTTCATTAGGCCCTTCCGACACCGGAGCAGAATTAGACCCCGGTGCAGTGGAAACACCTTCGGTTGCAGAAGGTGTCTTCAGACCGACTACACTCACCATTAAATATTATGCTAAGCTTAAAACTCCTTTAAAGCCAAAGAAGACTGTACATCAGTCTACAGTTCAAGGCCCCATGCCTAAGAAACAGATGCTTAAGATGGCTGAAGATTTGATTATCCTAATCAGGGGTTCCCATCCCCTTCCTGATATAAGACCAAGACAAGAGGAGGGGTTATGCTTCATCTGACCAGGTTTCAGTTTCCTCACATTCTTCTGAGGAACAGGATTACATTTTTCCACCTTATGAAGACTCTGATGCTGAAGACTCTATTCCCTCAGCATCCCCCCTGAAGACTACTCCTTTGGGGAAACTTTACATACCGTGAGGGAACATTTCCACTGGGAAGGCCAGGACTACTCTGATTCTAAGCAAAGGCTCTGAGAGTTCCTTTTACTACCCCAGCACAGACCTCTGGCTATCCCTCCAGTTTTAGATATTGTGGATGATGTTTACTTGGAGTCTAGTCTAAATCCAGACTCTCTACCTCCTGCTCCAGCCAAAGCAGACAGATACTACAGAGTACCTGACTCACACAAATTCCTTTATAAAAGCCCTGTGGCTGACCCAGAAACAATTTCCCAGGGTCCTAAGGGAGCTAAAGCTTCTATGGCTAAAAATCCTGTGCCCTCTGAAAGGGATTCTAGAGCCCTAGATAGATGGGGAAAGAAAATATACACCTCAGCAACTCTGGCTATGAGAGCATTAAATTGTCAGTTTCGCATGCTGAAATATCAGCAATTCCTAATGTCTCAATTAAAACAAAAAATGAGCACACATACTGAACAGTCTGAATTCAAGGAAATGCAGGATCTGTTGCATGCAGCTGAACAGGTGGGCAAACATACTTTACAGTGCGGATTTGATTCATTGGAAGCTTCCTGTAGAGCAGCTGTTACTGGCTCTGTCATACGTAGACATGCTTAGTTAAAAGAACAAACCCTTTCTGATCATGTTAAAGCAAAATTATTGGATGCACCTTTACAGCAGGATGTATTATTTGGTGTCAAAGCAGAAGAGGTTTTAAAGAAAATGGAGGATAAGGCAAAGTCTATGCAGATGGTCAAGGATTTTTTGCAGGTACAACCCCCTCGTTTCAGCACAAATTGGCCAACAAAAAACTGGTCCTTTCCAGCTTCTGATAGATCACAGAGGGGCAAATAGACGCCCAAGGGGCAGAGGTCAGTCACTAGGCCCTTACAAACCTCGCCAATGGTACTGCTACCCAGAAAGGAGGAGAAGACATTCCCCAAGCTAGCAGAAGACAAACACAATGACTCAATCCTCAAACTACCAAGCAAATCTCTCCTGGCAGCTCCCTTGGGAGGAAATTTAGCATTTTTTGCAGACAACTGGCACATCATCACAAAAGACAAATGGGTCCTAAACATTGTCTCTCAAGGATACAGATTCCACTTTCATACCTTACCAAGGATAAAAGGAATGCCAAACCTGCCACCAAAACAATGGGCAGAGGCACAAAAACAAATTACAATTCTCATGGACATGAGAGCCATTCAACAGGTACCTACACAGGAGCAAGGACAAGGATTTTACTCAAGACTCTTTCTAGTCCCAAGAAAGGACAAAGCATGGAGACCTATTCTGGATCTTTCAATTCTGAACACCTATCTGCAAGTACCAAAATTCAAGATGTTAACACTACAGCAGCTTCTTCCCATGCTGGGCAAGAATGCTTGGCTAGTAACATTGGACCTCAAGGAGGCATACCTACATGTCCCTATCAGACAAAATTGCAGATGATACCTCTGCTTCATTGCAGGTTCAACGCATTATCAATTCTCTGCACTGCCCTTTGGCTTATCTACTGCGCCCAGGGTCTTCACAAAATGCCTGGCACCAGTAATAGCATACTGCAGACAAAGAGGAATTCAAATATACCCATACCTGGATGACTGCCTTATTCAAGCAGAAAGCAAGGACATTCTTTTAAAGCATGTGGCATTTGTCAAACACCTTCCACGTTGCCTAGGGTGCACAGAAAACTAAAAGAAATCAAAACTAGTGCCCTCACAAAACATAATATTCCTGGGTGCCAGCTTGAATACAATGGCCCAGATGGCTTATCTCATGCCAGACAAGCAACAACAGCTGACTCAATATTTCAAAATAATGGCAACAAAGACCCAACTCCCTGCAAGAAAAATTCTGCAGGCCTTTGGATTCATGGCATCTTACATACTACTTATACCATTTGCAAAACTGCATATGAGGAAATTACAATGGTACCTGAAAAGCATATGGACTCAGCACAGCCACAGCTTGGAAACAATGATACTCATTCCCTGCCTTCAACAGGAGTTTCTATGGTGGGCACAGTTATGTCACCTCAACAAGGGTCAGCCTTTCACCGTACCCACAGCCAGGCAAACTATGACAACAGATGCATCGGACTATGCCTGGGGATCACACATGGCAGGACAGTGCATTGAGGGCAAACGGACTACAGATCAGAGGCATCTGCATATCAATCAAAAAGAAATGCTAGCAGTACAGAATGCCCTAACAGCTTTCAAGGACCTCTTACACCCAGGACAACTAATAATAAAGACGGACAATACCACAGTATTGTGGTACATAAGCAAGGGGGCACACATTCCTACCCTCCCTCTATGTAGGCAAGCAATGACCTTGTGGAACACTGTACTGTCTTACCAGGTTCAATTACAAGCACAATTCCTGCCAGGAAAGAAAAACACATTGGCAGACGACCTAAGCAGAAACATCATGGATCCACACGAGTGGACACTAGATCCACAAGTATTTGCAATGATAGCTCAAAAATGGGGACGCCCAGACATAGATCTGTTTGCAAGCTCCCAAAACTACCAACTTCAAAAATGTTGCACAAGGACATTCCCTCCACAAGCTTGGAGAGCGGACGCCCTCTCATTCAGTTGGAAAACATTAACAGTGTATGCCTTTCCTCCACTGCCTCTTCTAGCAAAGGTACTGCTGAAAGTCAGATTAGAGAGGCCACAAATTATACTCATTGCACCAGACTGGCCACGCCAGCATTGGTATCCAATTCTAAGGAACATGGCCCACGGCCCACCATGGAATTTACCACAGATTCCTCACCTACTCACCCAGCGAGACAATCAGATTCTACACAGCCAGCTCAAGACTTTAAACCTGGCTGCATGGTAAATTACCTAAACAACCAGCCAACACCTCTATCCATAGCTGTTATGGATGTCATTCTGGAGGCCAGGAGGCCCAGCACCAGGAAAATCTATTCAGACAAATGGAAAAGATTTTGCACCTGGAACCAGGCTAAAGGCCAAAATCCACTTGATCCAAACATTCCTCAGATTCTACAATATTTAACTGAGATGTTGCACAAAGGACTTTCCTTTTCATCTATTAAGATCCACGCCTCAGCAATTTCAGCTCATTACAACACGGATCCTCCTTTATTCTCACATCCACTCCTAAGACAGTACCTCAGAGGGGCTAAGAACATAAGACCGCCAAGGAGAGCACCCACACCTACTTGGGATCTCAACTTTGTTCTGGAAAAGCTTACACTGCCGCCCTTTGAACCAGCTTTTTCAGCTGATTTAAAATTTCTTCCATGGAAAACTGCCCTGCTACTAGCAATAACCTCAGCTAGAAGAGTCTCAGAGCTACAGGCACTAATGGCAGTGGAGCCTTTCCTCATTTTTCAAGACAGAGTCTCTCTACGAACTAACCCATCCTTTATGCCAAAGGTGGTATCCAGTGTGGCCCTTAACCAAACCATTCATTTGCCCTCCTTTTTCCCAAATCCCCAGAACAAAGGAGAAAGACTCCTGCACTCCTTGGAAATTCACAGGCAGTTACGTTACTACTTGGATAAAACTAAGGCTTTCAGAAAAACTGACCAACACTTTGTAGCCTATGCTACAGGATTACAAGGAAAAGCTATCTCTAAATAGACCATTTCTAAATGGATAGGGCATTGCATACATTAGATCCCACTCCACCAGGGCTACAGCTACATCAGCAGCCTTTCTCAGGGGAGTGCCAACCAAGGATATTTTGGAAGCTGCAACTTGGAGTTCAGTGCACACCTTCACCAAACACTATCACTTACCTCTATATTCTAAGACTAGAGCCGGTTTTGCCACTGCAGTTTTGCAGGGCCTACTAGCTTCTTCTAATCCTGTTTAACTCCACCTCCCATCCTTAGCTTTGGGATTCAACCCAAGTGTGATGACTGCAGCAGGGTAACACGATGAACATAGTATAGTTTTGTACCTACCATAAATGTAGATGTTCGAGTGTTCACCCTGCTGCAGTCCAGGGTTACCCTCCCTCCATCTAGTCTGTACTAGCTGAACTTATCTATATCACACTATCCTATACAACCTCTGTGGTGTATTTGCTTGTGCCTAAAGGTATTGTTTTATTTTTATCTAGCTATATATATATATATATATATATATAGTTTGCCTACCTATTGGGGGCACCTGACATCTGGGGCAAGAAAAACTGAAGAAAATGGCGTTGGATGCCTCTTATATACCCCTGGCGCACTGATGTCAGGGAAGAAGTGACAGCAACCGTCGCCGGACCAAGACTTTGGAATTCAGGCTGACTGCAGGACCGCCTGACGGGAGGATAACCCAAGTGTGATGACTGCAGCAGGGTGAACACTCGAACATCTACATTTATGGTAGGTACAAAACTGTACTTTCTCTGCCCCTTATTCCCAAGGTACTGATCAAGATGAGAGAGACGAAAGGCCATCCTCATTTCCCCAAATTAGCCCAGGCAGCATTAGTACCCCTTAATGCGCAGCCTGACATCACATCCTCCCAGGCAGCTTCCTCTCATCTCTGAACTCTTGTCTCAGGTGGGGGAGGGGGGGCAGTGCTGCACCCGGACTTGCAGACTCTGAAACTGACAGCATGTCTTGTACCCTAAAAGCAGACAAGGGGCCCCTGTTAAACAAGTAGGTCCTAGACATTATCACAGAGGCCACAAGGTCCAGCACCAGAAAATCTTATGCAGGAAAATGGGAAAGATTCTGTTCCTGGAGCCACTCCAGAGGGGGCAGTCCCTCACATCCCTCCATCCCTCTTATCCCAAATTATCTAGCAGAGTTACTAAATAGTGGCCTCTCCTTCTCTTCTAAAAACAATCCATACCTCAGCCATTTCAGTTCATTTCAATATAGGTCAGTCCCTGTTCTCACATCCTTTGATTAAACAGTTCTTCAGGGGGGCTTTGAATATCAGACCTCCCAGAAGGCCACCCACGCCAGCCTGAGACCTGAATTATGTTTTGGAAAAACTAACCTTACCACCCTTCGAACCTGCTGCTTCAGCAGAACTAAAATACCTTTCCTTGAAGACTGCTTTCCTGCTAGCTATCACCTCACCCAGAAGGGTTTCAGAACTTCAGGCATTGATGGCCATTGAGCCCTTCATCATTTTCCATACAGACAGGGTCTCCCTTAGGACTAACCCTTCTTTATGCCCAGGGTGGTATCGAATGTGGCTCTCAACCAGGCCATACATCTTCCCACTTTCTTCCCTAACCCTCAAAACAAGGGGGAAATAATTCTGCACTCACTAGACATGCACTGACAGCTCAGATGCTACCTAGACCGTACTAAAGCCTTCAGGAAACAAGACCAACTGCTGGTCAGCTTTGCCCTAGAGGCACAGGGGAAACGCATTTCCATGCAAACCATCTCTAAATGGCTATCACACTGCATCCATTTCTGCTACAGATTTCATGGGAAGCCTCCCCCTAAGTCTATTCGCACCCATACCACTAGGGCAGCCTCCACTTCCACAGCATTCCTGAGAGGAGTCCCCACCAGGGATATCTTGGAAGCTGCCACCTGGACTTCTGTCCATACTTTTACTAAGCATTAACATGTTACTCTTTTCTCTAAAGCTAGGGCATGGTTTGCCAGTGCAGATGTTCATCATGTTTCACTGTTGCAGTCATTACACTTGGGTTATCCTGCTGGCAGGCTACCCGCAGTCGGCCAGAGTTCCAAAGTCTAGGTCCAGCGTCAGTTGCTGTCGCCTCTTCCCTGACTTCAGTGCGCCAGGGGTATAAAAAATGCAACCAACGCCATTTTCTCCGGTCTTTCTTGCCGCGCGGTGCCCGAAGCAAAAGCAGTTCGCAAGTGCCAGTCGGCCGACTCCTGAGATTTTTGAAATCGAGTTTCAGAACCGAAGTCTTCAATAAAGCTAAGTACCCCGTTGGGGAAACTTTTTCTTGCTCCTGACCGATGTCAGTAAAAGTTTACAATTGTATTTCTTGTGGGAAGCAAATACCTCATAAGGACTTTTTCACTCTTACTGTATTCCTTGCCTAGGCCCTGACCACGACGTTACTAGTTGTCGGTTTTGTGCTAGATTCAACAAACTCACTGTTAAGCGTTGGTTTGATTTTGCTTTATATTACTTTGGCCGAAGGTTTAACTACATAATGCCGTCGGAACAACCGACCGCAATTCATAAAAAACGCAAAGACAAGGAAAAGGACAGGCATCCAAGGTCCAAAACCGACGATGAAGCCTCTTCTAGGCCAATCGCCGGTTCTCAGTGAGGTGCTTTTGCAGCCCCTGACACCTGCTACCTCAGAGCCACAGGCCGTATCCGACTCCCACGTTGGAGACACCTAGTCATCTGGAAACTCAAGGTATTGGGCCTGTGGAAACTATTCCCTCAGATGGGTCCGGAGTCGCTGAGCAGGCATCGGCTTCTGAGGGTGTTTTCAGACCTTCACAGCTTACTATTAAGTCCACTGCAGCAGCCAAGGCAAAGTCAAAAACACCATTAAAGACAAGGAAACAAGTACAGCATTCTCCTGAACAGTCATCCATGCCAAAGAAACAGATGCTTAAAATGGCTGAAGACCTAATTACTTTAATCAGGGGCTCCCATCCCCCTCCTGATAAAAGACCTAGGCAAGACACTGACTATGATTCCTCTGACCAGGTTTCTATTTCCCCTGATTCCTCTTCAGATCAGGGATATTCTCTCTCTCCCTATGAGGACTCTGATGCAGAAGAATCTATACCTTCAGCCTCTCCGCCTGAAGATTATTCTTTTGGGGAAACCCTGCACACCATGAGGGAGCATTTCCATTGGGAGAGCCAGGATTATTCAGAATCCAAAAAAAGGCTCAGAGACTTTCTTTTATTGCCTCAGCACAGGCCCCTGGCTACCCCCCCTGTGCTTGATATTGTTGTTGATGTTTTCTTTGAATCCAGTCTGTCTCCTGATTTTTTTTACCCCTGCACCAGTCAAGCCAGACAGATACTACAGGGTCCCTGACTCTCATAAATTTCTTTATAAAAACCCTGCTGCTGACTGAGAAACAATTTTTCAGGGTCCCAAAGGGGTTAAGGCTTCCACTGCAAAAAACCCTATCCCGTCTGATAGGGATTCTAGAGCTCTGGATAGATGGGGGAAAAAGTTTGCACTTCTGCTACTTTAGCTGTAAGGGCTTTAAACTGCCAGTTTCACATGCTTAAATATCAACAATACCTCATGTCTTTGTTAAAACAATAAATGCTTACAAACTCAAAGTCCTGATAATAAGGAAATGCAGGATTTATTACATGCAGCTGAACAAGTGGGAAAGCATACTCTGCATTTTGGTTTTGATTCATTAGAGGCTTCTTGTAGAGCCACAGTTACAGGCTCTGTTATTCGAAGGCATGCTTGGTTGAAGGAACTAAGTTTACCTGAACATGTTAAAGTAAAATTATTGGATGCTCCACTACAGCATGATACTCTGTTTGGTGTTAAGGCAGAAGAAGTGTTAAAGAAAATGGAGGATAAAGCAAAATCAATGCAGACAGTAAAGGATTTCTTACAGGTTCAACCACCTAGGTGTAGCAGAAACTGGCCTTCAAAAAATTGGTCCTTTCTGGTGTTAGGCCACAAAGAGGCAGATACAGATGCCCAAGAGGCAGATCTCAGCCCCAAGGCTCCCACAGACCTAAACAATGGGGTGTTTCAGCCCCCAAAGGAGGAGAAGACAAATCACAACCTTATAGGAAATGGCCCCAATGACTTCCCTCTACAAATGCCAAACACCTTTTGGCAACACCCTTAGGGGGAAAGCTAGCACTTTTCTCACAAAATTGGCACATAATCACCCAGGACAAATGGGTACTGAATATTGTTTCTCAGGGTTACAGGTTCCACTTTCACACCCTTCCAAAATCAAAAGGTATGCCGGACCTGCCACAACACCAAATCAATCAAAGAGATGCTAGCTGTAGAGAATGCCCTGACAGCCTTCAAAGAGCTACTACATCCAGGACAACTATTACTAAAGACGGACAATACCACAGTTATGTGCTACATAAACAAGCAAGGGGCACACATTCCTACTCCCTCTGCAGGCAAGCCATGACACTGTGGAACACAGCACTGACCTATCAAGTACATCTACAGACACAATTCCTGCCAGGAATGAAAAAGACACTGGCAGACGAACTAAGCAGAAATCTCATGGATCCTCATGAATGGAAACTAAATCCACAGGTCTTCAGCATGATAACGAGGAAATGGGGACGCCCAGACATCTTTTTGCCTCCCCTCTCAACTGCCAACTACAGAAATTCTGCACAAGAACTTATCACTCACAAGCATGGAAAGTGGATGCTCTATCATTCAGCTGGAACACCCTGACAGTTTATGCCTTCCCTCCACTGCCTCTTCTTCCCAAGGTGCTCCTAAAAGTCAGAGAAGAGAAGCCAAAAATGATCCTGATTGCCCCAGACTGGCCGCGCCAGCACTGGTACCCAGTCCTAAAGAGCTTGTCTCAAGGGCCAGCCTGGCCTTTACCTCAAATTCCTCATCTTCTGACTCAACAAAACAATCAGATTCTGCACAGTCAACTCAGAACCTTAAATCTGTCTGCATGGCAGATAATATAGCCACTCAGACCACACCTCTCTCTAAAGCTGTTATGGATGTCATTTTAGAAGCCAGGAGGCCCAGCACTAGGAAATCTTATGAGAAAAATGGAAGAGATTCTGTGCTTGGAGCCAGGCACGAGGACTCGAACCACTTGTTCCAGATGTAACTCAGATTTTACAAAACCTAACTGAGATGCTGGACAAAGGCCTATCCTTCTCATCTATTAAGATCCATGCCTCTGCCATGTCAGCTCATTACAATACGGAACCTCCTATTTTTTCACATCGACTACTAAGACAGTACATCAGAGGGGCAAAAAACATAAGACCCCCAAGGAGAGCACCAATACCTACTTGGGACCTCAATTTTGTTTTAGAAAAGCTCACACTGCCGCCTTTTGAGCCAGACAACACAGCTGATATAAAACTCATATGGAAAGCTGCTCTGCTCCTAGCAATAACTTCAGCAAAAAGAGTCTCAGAGTTACAGGCATTAATGGCAGTGGAACCTTGCATCATTTTTCATCAGGACAGGGTCTCTTAGGACAAACCCAACATTTATGCCAAAGGTGGTTTCCAGTGTGGCTCTTAACCAAACCATTCATTTGCCAACTTTCTATCCAAATCCCCAGAATAAAGGGGAGAGACTTCTGCACGCTTTGGACATATACAGACAGCTACGATTCTACTTGGACAAAACAAAAGCTTTCAGAAAAACTGAGCAACTGTTTGTAGCTTATGCTGCAGGATTACAAGGAAAGCTTGTCTCAAAGCAGACAATTTCAAAATGGATAGGACACTGCATTCGTTTCTGCTATGCACAACATGGCAAATCAGTGCCTAAGGGCATTAGGCCACATTCTACCAGAGCAGCAGCCACTTCAGCAGCCTTTCTCAGAGGAGTACCACCCAAAGACATTTTAGAAGCTGCAACCTGGAGTTCAGTGCGCACTTTCACCAAGTACTACCACTTACCTTTCTACTCTAAATCCAGAGCAGGCTTTGCCACTGCAGTTCTGCAGGGCCTGGTAGCCTCTCCTAAACCTATTTAGGCCCATCCACCCAACCTCAGCTTTGGGATTCAACCCAAGTGTAATGACTGCAACAGTGAAACACGAACATAGTACAGTTGTGTACCTGCCATAAATGTAGATGTTCGAGTGTATTCACTGTTGCAGTCCAGGTTACCCACCCACCATCCTCCTTTTCATTGCTGGGACTTTTCTGTACTTCTCAACTCTATACAACCTATGTGGTGTATTTGCTTGTAGATGAAGGAAATGTTTATTTTAGTACATGCATGCTTTTTGGCATAATTTTTTCAGCCTTCCTATTTGGGGGCACCTGACATCTGGGGCAAGAAAAGCTGAAGTAAATGGCGTCGGTTGCATCTTTTATACCCCTGGCGCACTGACGTCAGGGAAGAGGCGACAGCAACCGACGCCGGATCTAGACTTTGAAACTCTGTCCGACTGCGGGTAGCCTGCCAGCAGGATAACCCAAGTGTAATGACTACAACAGTGAATACACTCTAACATCTGCATTTATGGTAGGTACACAGCTGTACTTTCTGCAGGGCATTCTAACCCAGGCCTAGGTCTATTACTTATCCTACCCACCCCTATCCTCAGCTTTGGGAATCCTCCCAAAGGTGATGATTACAGCAGTGAAACATGAAGAACATAGTACAGTTGTGTACACTTACCATTAATGTAGATGTTCGTGTATTCACTGTTGCAGTCCTGGTTTCCCTCCCTCCTTCCCCCTTGTATCCCCTTTTCGTAAAGAGACATAAGCTTCTTATGGTGGCTTTTTGCCGCCAGGTCACCCTTACCATATTTCCTGGGGCTCCTGACTGGTTAGAGCAAGAAAAACTGATGTAATGGCGTTGGCTGCCTTTCTTTATAGCACTGACGACCTGACGTCAGTCGCAAGCGACAGCAGCTGGCATAGAAAAACATTGACTCTGGTATTCAGGCCAGCCGAGGGCTACCACAGCAGGATAACCCACAGGTGATGACTGCAACAGTGATTACACTCTAACATCTACATTTATGGTAAGTGTACACAACTATTTTCTGAGCCCTGCCTTTTGGGCTCACCACAGCCCTCTGGGTGTTCACCAAGTGTATGACAGTGGTCACAGCCCATGTCAGGCTGTAGGGATTCCAGGTGTTTCCCTACCTCGACAATTGGCTCCTCACGGCTCCCACACAACATCAGCTTGTGGAGACCACACACTTTCTTCAGCTTTCCAACCAGCTTGTAATCGCAGTGAATCTCGCCAAGTCATCTTTGACCCTGTCTCAACACTTGAAATTCATTGGTACCCAGTTGGACACCATCTCTGAGATTGCAGCTCTCCTCCTCCAACATGCGATTCTTATCCAGTCTCATGTACAATCTCTTCAGGAGCAAACTCATCCTCCAGTGTCACTCATTCTAAGAGCCTTAAGGCCCATGGCAGCGGTCATTTATTTGTTTCCACTGGCCAGTTACTAATATGAGAGTTCTGCATAGACCCTATCCATTCAATGGTTGTCTTACTCATCCTCTTTCAATTCCTGTGCGGCTCACTCCTATATGTCGAAGACCTCTATCATGGTGGATGCACTCTCCAGACCTACTAGGGGGCAGGTCTTTTTCTTCCCCCATTCTGACAGCCACGGTGATCACTGACTCTTCCCTCTTAGGGTGGAGGGCACTTACTGGGGAAGACTGTCCAAGGAACATGGTCACAATCAGAGGCTAAACTGCACATCAATATTCTGGAGATGAGACCAGTCCTCTTTACGTTGCAAGCCTTTCAGGACTGCCTCCCTCTAGGGACTCTAACAGTGCACACAGACAACATGGTGGTCATGTGCTACATAAGCAAACAAGGGGGTACACGTTCCTTTCTGCTTTGTCACGAGGCCATGTGGGTCTGGGAGCGGGCGATGCCCTTGGGGCACTTCTTGCACCGCATATTCATGGAGCATCCAATGTGCTGGCAGACAAGTTGAGAAGGGCTATTCTGACCCTACACAAGTTGTCCTTGAATCCACTAGTGGCAAAGCAGATCTTCCGTTGGTGGGGCCAACAAAGCTGCACTCTATTTGTTTCCCCTCTCAACCACAAATGCAGCAGCTACTTTGCCTTGATCCCCCCAGAGGGGGAGTCCCCCTGAGACAGTTTGACTCACGATTGACTGAGTTGAGAGCAGTTATCTTGCACCTCTAAAGAGTAGGGATGCTTTATTTATACAAAGAAAATATTTGTAGATTTACATATTTGTTAGATCTACAGACTTTACATATTTACAAGATATAGTTTTCCATATCCTTCTTTTGCTTATCACAGATTCATGTGCATTTTTCTATCAAATGTCTATCTTTATTTAGACCCACACTCCTTTTTCCATAACCACCATCTAATTTTGTTCACTATTACTGCCAAAATCCATTTTCCATTGAACATAATTTAATTCATCCTTTTGTTCCGTATAACATAAAACACTGTCAATCTTTTTAACTTATTTTTTTCTGTTTTTGTAATGCCAATATTTAATCATGTCTGTATGTATTTTATCCACTTTTTAATACCTTCAAAAAATTTTCTTTGCACAACTTTTCCTGTAATTTTATCACTTATATTTCAGAAACGCATGCTCAGTAGATTCGTGTTCACCACAATATAAACCTATTATTATTTCACTTTTTTCTTTCTATATGGCATATTCTGTTGTACTGGTAATTTATCTATTACCAGTCTACAGAAAGTCTTAGCATTCCACTTTATCACAACATTTATTTCTTATTTTTATATTTTTAATTTTTTCTTCTAACTTTTCCCATGGTACCACAGTTTTCTTGCCTTTACTGTTTTATCATTTTTTATTTTCCACATTAATATTTTTTTGGTAACAATTTATTTTTCATTTTACATTCTTTTTCTCTTATCATATCCCAAATTATTTTACACTTTAAATAATCTTGATACAGATGTTCTTTTTCATTTATCCATTAACACTTTATATAAATTTAAAGAAGTTACATATACCACTTGGTTAATTAATCCTAAACCATCTCCATCTTTATTTACATACAAAATTCCCCTTTCTACTGGATTCAGTATTGACCCTCCCCCATATGAATGAAAAATTTGTAGTTCATTTTCCATTGCCATTGATAGCATAAATATACTTTATATATGCTATTTTTCCAGTTAAAACTAAATTTATCAGATACTCCTTTTTTCTAAGTAATAGCCTGTATGTGTTCCAAAACAAGCAAATTCCTTTTATCTATTCTCTTAATTTTTTCCATTATTTTACTTACATTTTTTATTACCACATTTTAAACCTAAGACAGAATTTTCATTCATTGTAAATTCTATTCCTCTTATTTTAACCATGTCTCCTTTTTTTTTTTTTTTTTTTTTAATATATAGAGTCATCCCTATTGCTTCCAAGCATTCATTTAAATAGCATATTACTTTTATCCACATCTTGTTTTTTGCAATTACTATAATGTCATCTACATATGTTAATAAGGCTGGGATTCTTAAGCCTTCAGGAGTTACATATTCTGCTTTCTTTATTTATTTCACATACACCCCTCTTCATTTGTACCTCTTTACTTAACCAGTTTCCATGTTATTATTTTATAGGCAGACATACGTACTTTCTTAATTTTCTCACTTGTTTGTATTTCAATATCACCCATAAGTTCCCATGTCCTACTGTATCAGATGCCTTATTAAGATCTCCTTCATAAGCTTAGCTTGTTCTCTTCTATTTATAATATCTGCAATATATTATTAATTTTTGACATTCCTCCCCTTCTGCACTAAACATACTGTGCTCCATAACACTTTTCATCTGTTTCAAATCTTTTTGTAATTTTTTCATAAAAATCTTGTTAAATGTCAGTTTCTAATTTATTATATTTTTTCTTCTTTCTTCCAGATAAGTTTAAGTATTCCACTATATAACTCTTTGTACATAAAACCGTTATGTAGCAATTCATTCAAAATCTTTAAAATATATTCTTTTTGCCAATCTGTTATTTTTTTATACATTTTATATCTCACTCCATCTGACCCTACAACCAAATCTGTATTTTCTTGTCTTTATACTTTATCAAATTCATATAAGGAAATCTTTTCAAATTTCTTTATTTTCTTGTTTTGAAAAATTTTACTTCTGCTGTTATTTTTAATTTCTTCTTTTCTTAAAATATTTTGTACATATTCTACAACAATATTCATAATGAGTTCTTTGTATTTCTCCTTTTGTATTTTTCATTTCCCTCATTGCACTACAGTCTTCCTTTACTAGTCTACTTAAATACGCATAAACATCTTCTCTTTTTCCTTGTAAAAATATCTGTTTGAAGAACTGTTAATTTTCCCTTGATGTTCTATATTTTTCTTTTAAAATACTCTCTTTGTTTTCTAGATGTTCCAGTGCATCTTTATGCACTGTTGTATACTTTTCTTTGTCCGCTTTTCTTACATCATATAACCACTATAAATAACATTTTTATATTTAATCTTAAAATTCATCCAGCATTCAGACCAATCTTTGTAGCATGTTCTCATTATAATATTATCTGTCCATTAACGGCATTATTTTTTTCCATTTAACCTTTTTATTCCTTTGACTATTTTTATATGTTCCTTATTTTCCTCTCTCTCTACCCATATTGTTAAATGATCCAGAAACCTGTTTCACTTAATTCTCTATCCCTCATGGTTAGAAACCATAATTTAGTTCCATTCTGTAAGTGCCCCTTCTATAAGTCCATGGATTTTTATCCCAGAGTATTAATTTACCGCATTTCATAACTTCTTATAGTTTTCTTACATCATTGCCTTTCTTTTTACATTTATCTCTTATGTCACAATTAGTCTCCTGTCAATATATATTTATAGTTACCACTACACAATCTAGAATTTAATGAAGTAAATTTTCTTTCATTGCAAGTAACATAGGACATATAATGATATAATTCTATATACTTGTTCTTCCCATTTTCAGTCCACAGTAGTTATTCTTCCTATTCTTGTTAGTTATAGCTGATATTTTTACTGTATTTCTGCAAAGAATTACTGTTGCAGAATGTCTGTCATTTCCCAAATTCCATATTGTCTCACCTCCATAATCTTTGTTTGTAATGTAAACATCTGCATCATATTTATTACACCATTCCAAAACCATCTCCTTCTTACTATATTTTAATACTTTTCACATACGCTGAACGTATTCTAAAGTTATTACTTTCTTGTTTCCTGAACTTTCTAGAGATTATATTTTATTACTTGTCCGTTTCATTTCTTTTTTCTTTTTTGCCTATTCCTTTCAACTTTCTTTTTCTGTCTTTTACAGTTTTACCAATTGAATTCTTCTTTTCTCCATTTACTACCCAGTTTGTCTTCTGCATCCCTTAATTCAGAAACTTCCTCCATTATTTTTTTACTGTCTTTGTCTAACTTTTCTATCTCCAACACTACTAGAATTTCGTTTTTATTTTTTCCTGTTTTTTCTTTTTTTCATCATTTTCAGTTTTACAGTCCATCAATATCCATAAATGCCCAATTTTGTTACTATTATAACATTTCAATTAACATTTTTTGTGTTATGACCTAGTTCCCCGCAACTGTAACATTTCTTTTGATCCCAATTATTTATCTAATGTCCCTCTTTTCCACAAAAGAAACAGTTTCGGTTGTCCACAATATTTGACTACACCCTTATTTCCTTCCGCATTCATCATGCTTTGAATATGTAGAATTTTGTCCTTTTCTATTTTTACAAAATATTATATTCTTATCCACTAATCCATAAACCCGTTGTCCTAAACCTTTGCAGTGTCCAGTACTGCTTTACATAAACATTTCAACTGGCTTTTTAGAGAATCTCTTTGTATCTTCTTTTGAAATTGTACAAGAATCATCTTCTTTGTTTCTCTGTTAAATGTTTCATTGCATATAAAATTCCAGGGATTAAAGTCCCTGTTTTTTTCATATACTCCCAAGAAAATTTTCCATTGCATAAAAAGACGCAGATATAATGTCAAAAGATATCTGCTTGTTTGTAAGAATAAAATCTCTTACCTTTTTGGTTTTACACCCAAAGGAACCATTAAGTTGTCCCAAACTTCATTCCTGTCCAGTTCTTGTTCTTTGTTTTGAATTCTCACCACATAATTCCATTTTGCATTCCTTTCTCCTTTTTTTTTTGGTTATTTCCCTGGCACCTTTCTTCACTCTTCTGCATAAGAAATCCTTTCTGCTCCACACCATCTTCTTTTCAAGATTGATTCTGTTTTTTTTTTCTTATTTTATCCATATCACCACCCCATGTAGCGTCTCCTTCATTTTCTGGCTTGCTCTGCATCAGCATTTCCTTTAATATATCATGCCGTAATCCTCCTGACTGGAGGATTGTGATCACACAAGACTCGCTCATTGACTCCTTACTTTTAGTTTCAGCAAACAAGTTTACTGAAAAACAACCTCTGAATCCTCCACAGCTCTAATAGAAAACTCTGCAGCACTGGTTTTCGCCCTCATGCCTTCTCCCATTCTCTCCATGTCATTCTGCATCCTCACAGATGCCACTGTGCTAGGAACAGGACGTGTGTTCTTTCCTTCCCTCCACGGTTCCAAGTAGGAGAAGTTCCCCATTGCCCTGGCCAGATTTCCCTTAGCAGTATAATACCACTTTTGATCACCATTGAAAAGAGGCAGTTAGCCAAGTGGGGACCAACCTGGTCAACAAAAGTTAAAGAAACAAACTGATTTTTTTTACTAAGTTGTTAGAAAAATTGAAGTACAAGCTTAGAGTTAGTATGTAGGGGTTGCAGAGGGACTTGTCACCTGCAAGGAATTGTTTTTTGTTTTTGTATTCTTTCTTTGGAGTGGAATGTGTGTGTCTGTGCGTGTATATGTATATATATATATATGTATATATATATATATATATATATATATATATGTGTGTGTGTGTGTGTGTGTGTATATATATATATATATATATATATATATATACATATATATATATATACACACACACACTATATATGTGTGTGTGTGTGTATATATATATATATATATATATATATATACATACACACACATACACATGTGTGTGTGTATATCTATATATATATATATCTATCTCTATGTATGTGTATATATATATATATATATATATATATATATATATATATATATATATATATATATATATATATATCTATATGTAGGCAGTAACTATCCACCCTCCACATTTCTCCCCTACCCTACAGTGGTTCAACATGTATCTCTCCAACAGGCAGCAGTCAACCAAATTGCAACAATCTTACTCTCCCTTTCTCAGTACTTCCACAGGGGTACCCCAAGGCTCCATACTTGGTCCTCTCTTATTTAGCATCTTAATCAACAACTTTCACACCACTCTCCCACAATGCTCAGTAATCCAGTATGCTGATGACTCTTCAATAATATACACTGCGAATTCCAACTCTGAACTCCAGCAAATTGCCCAGAATGCCCTCACTTCTACTGAATCTTGGATGCTTAACAATCATCTTGCCCTAAATCCAAAAAAAAAAAAAAAACTAAACTTTAAACCCCAGGAAAAATTTTTAAAAAATTCCTTAAAAAAAGGAAAAAAAAACCACTTTTTCCAAAAA